>NW_023366961.1:0-66412 GCF_902167145.1 Zea mays | reverse complement strand
TGAGCCTCTGGTCGACGATCAATGGCCACACAACCCCCGTTTTGCCGAAAATAGCCATGAATGACCATTTTCAATAATATCGAAGGCTAACACCTACGGATTTTTGACCAAGAAATGGTCTCCACCAGAAATCCAAGAATGTGATCTACGACAAGGAAACATATGTGGGGTGAGGTGTATGAGCCTCTGGTCGACGATCAATGGCCACACAACCCCCATTTTGCCGAAAATAGCCATGAATGACCATTTTCAATAATACCGAAGGCTAACACGTACGAGTTTTTAACCAAGAAATGGTTTCCACCAGAGATCCAAGAATGTAATCTATGGCAAGGAAACATATGTGGGGTGAGGTTTATGAGCCTCTAGTCGATGATAAATGGCCACACAACCCCCATTTTTTATGAAAATAGCCATGAGCGACCTTGAAAATAGCCATGAGCGACCATTTTCAATAATACTAGAGGCTAACACCTACGGATTTTAGACCAAGAAATGGTCTCCACCAGAAATCCAAGAATGTGATCTATGGCAAGGAAACATATGTGGGGTGAGGTGTATGAGCGTCTGGTCGATGATCAATGGCCACACAACCCCCATTTTTGTCGAAAATAGCCATGAACGACCATTTTCAATAATACCGAAGGCTAACACCTACGGATTTTTGACCAAGAAATGGTCTCCACCAGAAATCCAAGAATGTGATCTATGGCAAGGAAACATATGTGGGGTGAGGTGTATGAGCCTCTGGTCGATGATCAATGGCCACACAACCTCCATTTTTGTCGAAAATAGCCATGAACGACCATTTTCAATAATATCGAAGGCTAACACCTACTGATTTTTGACCAAGAAATGGTCTCCACCAGAAATCCAAGAATGTGATCTACGACAAGGAAACATATGTGGGGTGAGGTGTATGAGCCTCTGGTCGACGATCAATGGCCACACAACCCCCATTTTGCCGAAAATAGCCATGAATGACCATTTTCAATAATATCGAAGGCTAACACCTACGGATTTTTGACCAAGAAATGGTCTCCACCAGAAATCCAAGAATGTGATCTACGACAAGGAAACATATGTGGGGTGAGGTGTATGAGCCTCTTGTCGACGATCAATGGCCACACAACCCCCATTTTGCCGAAAATAGCCATGAATGACCATTTTCAATAATACCGAAGGCTAACACGTACGAGTTTTTAACCAAGAAATGGTTTCCACCAGAAATCCAAGAATGTAATCTATGGCAATGAAACATATGTGGGGTGAGGTTTATGATCCTCTAGTCGATGATAAATGGCCACACAACCCCCATTTTTTATGAAAATAGCCATGAGCGACCTTGAAAATAGCCATGAGCGACCATTTTCAATAATACTAGAGGCTAACACCTACGGATTTTAGACCAAGAAATGGTCTCCACCAGAAATCCAAGAATGTGATCTATGGCAAGGAAACATATGTGGGGTGAGGTGTATGAGCGTCTGGTTGATGATCAATGGCCACACAACCCCCATTTTTGTCGAAAATAGCCATGAACGACCATTTTCAATAATACCGAAGGCTAACACCTACGGATTTTTTTACCAAGAAATGGTCTCCACCAGAAATCCAAGAATGTGATCTATGGCAAGGAAACATATGTGGGGTGAGGTGTATGAGCCTCTAGTCGATGATCAATGGCCACACAACCCCCATTTTTGTCGAAAATAGCCATGAATGACCATTTTCAAAAATACCAAAGGCTAACACGTACGGATTTTTAACCAAGAAATGGTCTCCACCAAAAATCCAAGAATGTGATCTATGGCAAGGAAACATATGTGGGGTGAGGTGTACGAGCCTCCGGTCGATGATCAATGGCCACACAACCCCCATTTTGCCGAAAATAGCCATGAATGACCATTTTCAATAATACCGAAGGCTAACACGTACGAGTTTTTAACCAAGAAATGGTCTCCACCAGAAATCCAAGAATGTGATCTATGGCAAGGAAACATATGTGGGGTGAGGTGTATGAGCATCTGGTCGATGATCAATGGCCACACAACCCCCATTTTTGTCGAAAATAGCCATGAACGACCATTTTCAATAATACCGAAGGCTAACACCTACGGATTTTTGACCAAGAAATGGTCTCCACCAGAAATCCAAGAATGTGATCTATGGCAAGGAAACATATGTGGGGTGATGTGTATGAGCCTCTGGTCGACGATCAATGGCCACACAACCCTAATTTTTGTCGAAAATAGCCATGAACGACCATTTTCAATGACATTGAAGGCTAACACCTACGGATTTTTGACCAAGAAATGGTCTCCACCATAAATCCAAGAATGTGATCTATGGCAAGGAAACATATGTGTAGTGAGGTGTATGAGCCTCTGGTCGATGATCAATGGCCACACAACCCCCATTTTTGTCGAAAATAGCCATGAATGACCATTTACAATAATACCGAAGGCTAACACCTACGGATTTTTGACCAAGAAATGGTCTCCACCAGAAATCCAAGAATATGATCTATGGCAAGGAAACATATGTGGGGTGAGGTGTATGAGCCTCTGGTCGACGATCAATGGCCACACAACCCCCATTTTGCCGAAAATAGCCATGAATGACCATTTTCAATAATACCGAAGGCTAACACGTACGAGTTTTTAACCAAGAAATGGTCTCCACCAGAAATCCAAGAATGTAATCTATGGCAAGGAAACATATGTGGGGTGAGGTTTATGAGCCTCTAGTCGATGATAAATGGCCACACAAGCTCCATTTTTTATGAAAATAGCCATGAGCGACCTTGAAAATAGCCATGAGCGACCATTTTCAATAATACTAGAGGCTAACACCTACGGATTTTAGACCAAGAAATGGTCTCCACCAGAAATCCAAGAATGTGATCTATGGCAAGGAAACATATGTGGGGTGAGGTGTATGAGCGTCTGGTCGATGATCAATGGCCACACAACCCCCATTTTTGTCGAAAATAGCCATGAAGGACCATTTTCAATAATACCGAAGGCTAACACCTACGGATTTTTGACCAAGAAATGGTCTCCACCAGAAATCCAAGAATGTGATCTATGGCAAGGAAACATATGTGGGGTGAGGTGTATGAGCCTCTAGTCGATGATCAATGGCCACACAACCCCCATTTTTGTCGAAAATAGCCATGAATGATCATTTTCAAAAATACCAAAGGCTAACACGTACGGATTTTTGACCAAGAAATGGTCTCCACCAGAAATCGAATAATGTGATCTATGGCAAGGAAACATATGTGGGGTGAGGTGTACGAGCCTCTGGTCGATGATCAAAGGCCACACAACCCCCATTTTGCCAAAAATATCCATGAATGACCATTTTCAATAATACCGAAGGCTAACACGTACGAGTTTTTAACCAAGAAATGGTTTCCACCAGAAATCCAAGAATGTAATCTATGGCAAGGAAACATATGTGGGGTGAGGTTTATGAGCCTCTAGTCGATGATAAATGGCCACACAACCCCCATTTTTTATGAAAATAGCCATGAGCGACCTTGAAAATAGCCATGAGCGACCATTTTCAATAATACTAGAGGCTAACACCTACGGATTTTAGACCAAGAAATGGTCTCCACCAGAAATCCAAGAATGTGATCTATGGCAAGGAAACATATGTGGGGTGAGGTGTATGAGCGTTTGGTCGATGATCAATGGCCACACAACCCCCATTTTTGTCGAAAATAGCCATGAACGACCATTTTCAATAATACCAAAGGCTAACACCTACGGATTTTTGACCAAGAAATGGTCTCCACCAGAAATCCAAGAATGTGATCTATGGCAAGGAAACATATGTGGGGTGAGGTGTATGAGCCTCTAGTCGATGATCAATGGCCACACAACCCCCATTTTTGTCGAAAATAGCCATGAATGACCATTTTCAAAAATACCAAAGGCTAACACGTATGGATTTTTGACCAAGAAATGGTCTCCACCAGGAATCCAAGAATGTGATCTACGACAAGGAAACATATGTGGGGTGAGGTGTATGAGCCTCTGGTCGACGATCAATGGCCACACAACCCCCATTTTGCCGAAAATAGCCATGAATGACCATTTTCAATAATATCGAAGGCTAACACCTACGGATTTTTGACCAAGAAATGGTCTCCACCAGAAATCCAAGAATGTGATCTACGACAAGGAAACATATGTGGGGTGAGGTGTATGAGCCTCTGGTCGATGATCAATGGCCACACAACCCCCATTTTGCCGAAAATAGCCATGAATGATCATTTTCAATAATACCGAAGGCTAACACGTACGAGTTTTTAACCAAGAAATGGTTTCCACCAGAAATCCAAGAATGTAATCTATGGCAAGGAAACATATGTGGGGTGAGGTTTATGAGCCTCTAGTCGATGATAAATGGCCACACAACCCCCATTTTTTATGAAAATAGCCATGAGCGACCTTGAAAATAGCCATGAGCGACCATTTTCAATAATACTAGAGGCTAACACCTTCGGATTTTAGACCAAGAAATGGTCTCCACCAGAAATCCAAGAATGTGATCTATGGCAAGGAAACATATGTGGGGTGAGGTGTATGAGCGTCTGGTCGATGATCAATGGCCACACAACCCCCATTTTTGTCGAAAATAGCCATGAACGACCATTTTCAATAATACCGAAGGCTAACACCTACGGATTTTTGACCAAGAAATGGTCTCCACCAGAAATCCAAGAATGTGATCTATGGCAAGGAAACATATGTGGGGTGAGGTGTATGAGCCTCTGGTCGATGATCAATGGCCACACAACCTCCATTTTTGTCGAAAATAGCCATGAACGACCATTTTCAATAATATCGAAGGCTAACACCTACGGATTTTTGACCAAGAAATGGTCTCCACCAGAAATCCAAGAATGTGATCTACGACAAGGAAACATATGTGGGGTGAGGTCTATGAGCCTCTGGTCGACGATCAATGGCCACACAACCCCCATTTTGCCGAAAATAGCCATGAATGACCATTTTCAATAATATCGAAGGCTAACACCTACGGATTTTTGACCAAGAAATGGTCTCCACCAGAAATCCAAGAATGTGATCTACGACAAGGAAACATATGTGGGGTGAGGTGTATGAGCCTCTGGTCGACGATCAATGGCCACACAACCCCCATTTTGCCGAAAATAGCCATGAATGACCATTTTCAATAATACCGAAGGCTAACACGTACGAGTTTTTAACCAAGAAATGGTTTCCACTAGAAATCCAAGAATGTAATCTATGGCAATGAAACATATGTGGGGTGAGGTTTATGAGCCTCTAATCGATGATAAATGGCCACACAACCCCCATTTTTTATGAAAATAGCCATGAGCGACCTTGAAAATAGCCATGAGCGACCATTTTCAATAACACTAGAGGCTAACACCTACGGATTTTAGACCAAGAAATGGTCTCCACCAGAAATCCAAGAATGTGATCTATGGCAAGGAAACATATGTGGGGTGAGGTGTATGAGCGTCTGGTCGATGATCAATGGCCACACAACCCCCATTTTTGTCGAAAATAGCCATGAACGACCATTTTCAATAATACCGAAGGCTAACACCTACGGATTTTTGACCAAGAAATGGTCTCCACCAGAAATCCAAGAATGTGATCTATGGCAAGGAAACATATGTGGGGTGAGGTGTATGAGCCTCTAGTCGATGATCAATGGCCACACAACCCCCATTTTTGTCGAAAATAGCCATGAATGATCATTTTCAAAAATACCAAAGGCTAACGCGTACGGATTTTTGACCAAGAAATGGTCTCCACCAGAAATTGAATAATGTGAACTATGGCAAGGAAACATATGTGGGGTGAGGTGTACGAGCCTCTGGTCGATGATCAATGGCCACACAACCCCCATTTTGCCAAAAATAGCCATGAATGACCATTTTCAATAATACCGAAGGCTAACACGTACGAGTTTTTAACCAAGAAATGGTTTCCACCAGAAATCCAAGAATGTAATCTATGGCAAGGAAACATATGTGGGGTGAGGTTTATGAGCCTCTAGTCGATGATAAATGGCCACACAACCCCCATTTTTTATGAAAATAGCCATGAGCGACCTTGAAAATAGCCATGAGCGACCATTTTCAATAATACTAGAGGCTAACACCTACGGATTTTAGACCAAGAAATGGTCTCCACCAGAAATCCAAGAATGTGATCTATGGCAAGGAAACATATGTGGGGTGAGGTGTATGAGCGTCTGGTCGATGATCAATGGCCACACAACCCCCATTTTTGTCGAAAATAGCCATGAACGACCATTTTCAATAATACCGAAGGCTAACACCTACGGATTTTTGACCAAGAAATGGTCTCCACCAGAAATCCAAGTATGTGATCTATGGCAAGGAAACATATGTGGGGTGAGGTGTATGAGCCTCTAGTCGATGATCAATGGCCACACAACCCCCATTTTTGTCGAAAATAGCCATGAATGACCATTTTCAAAAATACCAAAGGCTAACACGTATGGATTTTTGACCAAGAAATGGTCTCCACCAGGAATCCAAGAATGTGATCTACGACAAGGAAACATATGTGGGGTGAGGTGTATGAGCCTCTGGTCGACGATCAATGGCCACACAACCCCCATTTTGCCGAAAATAGCCATGAATGACCATTTTCAATAATATCGAAGGCTAACACCTACGGATTTTTGACCAAGAAATGGTCTCCACCAGAAATCCAAGAATGTGATCTACGACAAGGAAACATATGTGGGGTGAGGTGTATGAGCCTCTGGTCGACGATCAATGGCCACACAACCCCCATTTTGCCGAAAATAGCCATGAATGACCATTTTCAATAATACCGAAGGCTAACACGTACGAGTTTTTAACCAAGAAATGGTTTCCACCAGAAATCCAAGAATGTAATCTATGGCAAGGAAACATATGTGGGGTGAGGTTTATGAGCCTCTAGTCGATGATAAATGGCCACACAACCCCCATTTTTTATGAAAATAGCCATGAGCGACCTTGAAAATAGCCATGAGCGACCATTTTCAATAATACTAGAGGCTAACACCTACGGATTTTAGACCAAGAAATGGTCTCCACCAGAAATCCAAGAATGTGATCAATGGCAAGGAAACATATGTGGGGTGAGGTGTATGAGCGTCTGGTCGATGATCAATGGCCACACAACCCCCATTTTTGTCGAAAATAGCCATGAACGACCATTTTCAATAATACCGAAGGCTAACACCTACGGATTTTTGACCAAGAAATGGTCTCCACCGGAAATCCAAGAATGTGATCTATGGCAAGGAAACATATGTGGGGTGAGGTGTATGAGCCTCTGGTCGATGATCAATGGCCACACAACCTCCATTTTTGTCGAAAATAGCCATGAACGACCATTTTCAATAATATCGAAGGCTAACACCTACGGATTTTTGACCAAGAAATGGTCTCCACCAGAAATCCAAGAATGTGATCTACGACAAGGAAACATATGTGGGGTGAGGTGTATGAGCCTCTGGTCGACGATCAATGGCCACACAACCCCCATTTTGCCGAAAATAGCCATGAATGACCATTTTCAATAATATCGAAGGCTAACACCTACGGATTTTTGACCAAGAAATGGTCTCCACCAGAAATCCAAGAATGTGATCTACGACAAGGAAACATATGTGGGGTGAGGTGTATGAGCCTCTGGTCGACGATCAATGGCCACACAACCCCCATTTTGCCGAAAATAGCCATGAATGACCATTTTCAATAATACCGAAGGCTAACACGTACGAGTTTTTAACCAAGAAATGGTTTCCACTAGAAATCCAAGAATGTAATCTATGGCAATGAAACATATGTGGGGTGAGGTTTATGAGCCTCTAATCGATGATAAATGGCCACACAACCCCCATTTTTTATGAAAATAGCCATGAGCGACCTTGAAAATAGCCATGAGCGACCATTTTCAATAATACTAGAGGCTAACACCTACGGATTTTAGACCAAGAAATGGTCTCCACCAGAAATCCAAGAATGTGATCTATGGCAAGGAAACATATGTGGGGTGAGGTGTATGAGCGTCTGGTCGATGATCAATGGCCACACAACCCCCATTTTTGTCGAAAATAGCCATGAACGACCATTTTCAATAATACCAAAGGCTAACACCTACGGATTTTTTACCAAGAAATGGTCTCCACCAGAAATCCAAGAATGTGATCTATGGCAAGGAAACATATGTGGGGTGAGGTGTATGAGCCTCTAGTCGATGATCAATGGCCACACAACCCCCATTTTTGTCGAAAATAGCCATGAATGACCATTTTCAAAAATACCAAAGGCTAACACGTACGGATTTTTAACCAAGAAATGGTCTCCACCAGAAATCCAAGAATGTGATCTATGGCAAGGAAACATATGTGGGGTGAGGTGTACGAGCCTCTGGTCGATGATCAATGGCCACACAACCCCCATTTTGCCGAAAATAGCCATGAATGACCATTTTCAATAATACCGAAGGCTAACACGTACGAGTTTTTAACCAAGAAATGGTCTCCACTAGAAATCCAAGAATGTGATCTATGGCAAGGAAACATATGTGGGGTGAGGTGTATGAGCGTCTGGTCGATGATCAATGGCCACACAACCCCCATTTTTGTCGAAAATAGCCATGAACGACCATTATCAATAATACCGAAGGCTAACAACTACTGATTTTTGACCAAGAAATGGTCTCCACCAGAAATCCAAGAATTTGATCTATGGCAAGGAAACATATGTGGGGTGAGGTGTATGAGCCTCTGGTCGACGATCAATGGCCACACAACCCTAATTTTTGTCGAAAATAGCCATGAACGACCATTTTCAATGACACTGAAGGCTAACACCTACGGATTTTTGACCAAGAAATGGTCTCCACCATAAATCCAAGAATGTGATCTATGGCAAGGAAACATATGTGTAGTGAGGTGTATGAGCCTCTGGTCGATGATCAATGGCCACACAACCCCCATTTTTGTCGAAAATAGCCATGAATGACCATTTACAATAATACCGAAGGCTAACACCTACGGATT
Source organism: Zea mays (assembly GCF_902167145.1). Classification (NCBI taxonomy): domain Eukaryota; kingdom Viridiplantae; phylum Streptophyta; class Magnoliopsida; order Poales; family Poaceae; genus Zea; species Zea mays. The sequence continues at coordinate 57,307 of NW_023366961.1, read as the reverse complement.
TTTGACCAAGAAATGGTCTCCACCAGAAATCCAAGAATGTGATCTATGGCAAGGAAACATATGTGGGGTGAGGTGTATGAGCCTCTGGTCGACGATCAATGGCCACACAACCCCCATTTTGCCGAAAATAGCGATGAATGACCATTTTCAATAATACCGAAGGCTAACACGTACGAGTTTTTAACCAAGAAATGGTCTCCACCAGAAATCCAGGAATGTAATCTATGGCAAGGAAACATATGTGGGGTGAGGTTTATGAGCCTCTAGTCGATGATAAATGGCCACACAACCCCCATTTTTTATGAAAATAGCCATGAGCGACCTTGAGAATAGCCATGAGCGACCATTTTCAATAATACTAGAGGCTAACACCTACGGATTTTAGACCAAGAAATGGTCTCCACCAGAAATCCAAGAATGTGATCTATGGCAAGGAAACATATGTGGGGTGAGGTGTATGAGCATCTGGTCGATGATCAATGGCCACACAACCCCCATTTTTGTCGAAAATAGCCATGAATGACCATTTTCAATAATACCGAAGGCTAACACCTACGGATTTTTGACCAAGAAATGGTCTCCACCAGAAATCCAAGAATGTGATCTATGGCAAGGAAACATATGTGGGGTGAGGTGTATGAGCCTCTAGTCGATGATCAATGGCCACACAACCCCCATTTTTGTCGAAAATAGCCATGAATGACCATTTTCAAAAATACCAAAGGCTAACACGTACGGATTTTTGACCAAGAAATGGTCTCCACCAGAAATCCAAGAATGTGATCTATGGCAAGGAAACATATGTGGGGTGAGGTGTACGAGCCTCTGGTCGATGATCAATGGCCACACAACCCCCATTTTGCCGAAAATAGCCATGAATGACCATTTTCAATAATAGCGAAGGCTAACACGTACGAGTTTTTAACCAAGAAATGGTTTCCACCAGAAATCCAAGAATGTAATCTATGGCAAGGAAACATATGTGGGGTGAGGTTTATGAGCCTCTGGTCGATGATGAATGGCCACACAACCCCCATTTTTCCGAAAATAGCCATGAACGACCATTTTCAATAATACCGAAGGCTAACACGTACGAGTTTTTAACCAAGAAATGGTCTCCACCAGAAATCCAAGAATGTGATCTATGGCAAGGAAACATATGTGGGGTGAGGTGTACGAGCCTCTAGTCGATGATCAATGGCCACACAACCACCATTTTGCCGAAAATAGCCATGAACGACCATTTTCAATAATACCGAAGGCTAACACGTACGAGTTTTTAACCAAGAAATGGTCTCCACCAGAAATCCAAGAATGTGATCTATGGCAAGGAAACATATGTGGGGTGAGGTGTATGAGCATCTGGTCGATGATCAATGGCCACACAACCCCCATTTTTGTCGAAAATAGCCATGAATGACCATTTACAATAATATCGAAGGCTAACACCTACGGATTTTTGTCCAAGAAATGGTCTCCACCAGAAATCCAAGAATGTGATCTATGGCAAGGAAACATATGTGGGGTGAGGTGTATGAGCCTCTGGTCGATGATCAAAGGCCACACCATTGATCATCGACCAGACGCTCATACACCTCACCCCACATATGTTTCCTTGCCATAGATCACATTCTTGGATTTCTGGTGGAGACCATTTCTTGGTCTAAAATCCGTAGGTCTTAGCCTCTAGTATTATTGAAAATGGTCGCTCATGGCTATTTTCATAAAAAATGGGGGTTGTGTGGCCATTGATCATCGACCAGAGGCTCGTACACCTCACCCCACATATGTTTCCTTGCCATAGATCACATTCTTGGATTTCTGGTGGAAACCATTTCTTGGTTAAAAACTCGTACGTGTTAGCCTTCGGTATTATTGAAAATGGTCATTCATGGCTATTTTCGGCAAAATGGGGGTTGTGTGGCCATTGATCATCGATCAGAGGCTCATACACCTCACCCCACATATGTTTCCTTGCCATAGATCACATTCTTGGATTTCTGGTGGAGACCATTTCTTGGTCAAAAATCAGTAGGTCTTAGCCTCTAGTATTATTGAAAATGGTCGCTCATGGCTATTTTCATAAAAAATGGGGGTTGTGTGGCCATTTATCATCGACTAGAGGCTCATAAATCTCACCCCACATATGTTTCCTTGCCATAGATCACATTCTTGGATTTTTGGTGGAGACCATTTCTTGGTCAAAAACTCGTACGTGTTAGCCTTCGGTATTATTGAAAATGGTCGTTCATGGCTATTTTCGACAAAAATGGGGGTTGTGTGGCCATTGATCATCGACAAGAGGCTCATACACCTCACCCCACATATGTTTCCTTGCCATAGATCACATTCTTGGATTTCTGGTGGAGACCATTTCTTGGCCTAAAATTCGTAGGTGTTAGCCTTCGGTATTATTGAAAATGGTCGCTCATGGCTATTTTCGACAAAAATGGGGGTTGTGTGGCCATTGATCATCGACCAGAGGCTCATACACCTCACCCCACATATGTTTCCTTGCCATAGATTACATTCTTGGATTTCTGGTGGAAACCATTTCTTGGTTAAAACCTCGTACGTGTTAGCCTTCGGTATTATTGAAAATGGTCGTTCATGGCTATTTTCGACAAAAATGGGGGTTGTGTGGCCATTGATCATCGACCAGACGCTCATACACCTCACCCCACATATGTTTCCTTGCCATAGATCACATTCTTGGATTTCTGGTGGAGACCATTTCTTGGTCTAAAATCCGTAGGTGTTAGCCTCTAGTATTATTGAAAATGGTCGCTCATGGCTATTTTCAAGGTCGCTCATGGCTATTTTCATAAAAAAATGGGGGTTGTGTGGCCATTTATCATCGACTAGAGGCTCATAAACCTCACCCCACATATGTTTCCTTGCCATAGATTACATTCTTGGATTTCTGGTGGAAACCATTTCTTGGTTAAAAACTCGTACGTGTTAGCCTTCGGTATTATTGAAAATGGTCATTCATGGCTATTTTCGGCAAAATGGGGGTTGTGTGGCCATTGATCGTCCACCAGAGGCTCATACACCTCACCCCTCATATGTTTCCTTGTCGTAGATCACATTCTTGGATTTCTGGTGGAGACCATTTCTTGGTCAAAAATCCGTAGGTGTTAGCCTTCGATATTATTGAAAATGGTCATTCATGGCTATTTTCGGCAAAATGGGGGTTGTGTGGCCATTGATCGTCGACCAGAGGCTCATACACCTCACCCCACATATGTTTCCTTGTCGTAGATCACATTCTTGGATTTCTGGTGGAGACCATTTCTTGGTCAAAAATCCGTAGGTGTTAGCCTTCAGTGTCATTGAAAATGGTCGTTCATGGCTATTTTCGACAAAAATTAGGGTTGTGTGGCCATTGATCGTCGACCAGAGGCTCATACACCTCACCCCACATATGTTTCCTTGCCATAGATCACATTCTTGGATTTCTGGTGGAGACCATTTCTTGGTCAAAAATCCGTAGGTGTTAGCCTTCGGTATTATTGAAAATGGTCGTTCATGGCTATTTTCGACAAAAATGGGGGTTGTGTGGCCATTGATCATCGACCAGACGCTCATACACCTCACCCCACATATGTTTCCTTGCCATAGATCACATTCTTGGATTTCTGGTGGAGACCATTTCTTGGTCTAAAATCCGTAGGTGTTAGCCTCTTGTAATATTGAAAATGGTCTCTCATGGCTATTTCAAGGTCGCTCATGGCTATTTTCATAAAAAATGGGGGTTGTGTGGCCATTTATCATCGACTAGAGGCTCATAAACCTCACCCCACATATGTTTCCTTGCCATAGATCACATTCTTGGATTTCTGGTGGAGACCATTTCTTGGTTAAAAACTCGTACGTGTTAGCCTTCGGTATTATTGAAAATGGTCGTTCATGGCTATTTTCGGCAAAATGGGGGTTGTGTGGCCATTGATCATCGACCAGAGGCTCGTACACCTCACCCCACATATGTTTCCTTGCCATAGATCACATTCTTGGATTTCTGGTGGAGACCATTTCTTGGTCAAAAATCCGTAGGTGTTAGCCTTCGGTATTATTGAAAATGGTCATTCATGGCTATTTTCGACAAAAATGGGGGTTGTGTGGCCATTGATCATCAACCAAAGGCTCGTACACCTCACTACACATATGTTTCCTTGCCATAGATCACATTCTTGGATTTTTGGTGGAGACCATTTCTTGATCAAAAACTCGTACGTGTTAGCCTTCGGTATTATTGAAAATGGTCGTTCATGGCTATTTTCGGCAAAATGGGGTTCTGTGGCCATTGATCATCGACCAGAGGCTCGTACACCTCACCCCACATATGTTTCCTTGCCATAGATCACATTCTTGGATTTCTGGTGGAGACCATTTCTTGGTCAAAAATTCGTAGGTGTTAGCCTTCGGTATTATTGAAAATGGTCATTCATGGCTATTTTCGACAAAAATGGGGGTTGTGTGGCCATTGATCATCGACCAGAGGCTCGTACACCTCACTACACATATGTTTCCTTGCCATAGATCACATTCTTGGATTTTGGTGGAGACCATTTCTTGGTCAAAAACTCGTACGTGTTAGCCTTCGGTATTATTGAAAATGGTCGTTCATGGCTATTTTCGACAAAAATGGGGGTTGTGTGGCCATTGATCATCGACCAGAGGCTCATACACCTCACCCCACATATGTTTCCTTGCCATAGATCACATTCTTGGATTTCTGGTGGAGACCATTTCTTGGTCAAAAATCCGTAGGTGTTAGCCTTCGGTATTATTGTAAATGGTCATTCATGGCTATTTTCGACAAAAATGGGGGTTGTGTGGCCATTGATCATCGACCAGAGGCTCATACACCTCACCCCACATATGTTTCCTTGCCATAGATCACATTCTTGGATTTCTGGTGGAGACCATTTCTTGGTCAAAAATCCGTACGTGTTAGCCTTTGGTATTTTTGAAAATGGTCATTCATGGCTATTTTCGACAAAAATGGGGGTTGTGTGGCCATTGATCGTCGACCAGAGGCTCATACACCTCACCCCACATATGTTTCCTTGTCGTAGATCACATTCTTGGATTTCTGGTGGAGACCATTTCTTGGTCAAAAATCCGTAGGTGTTAGCCTTCGATATTATTGAAAATGGTCGTTCATGGCTATTTTCGACAAAAATGGGGGTTGTGTGGCCATTGATCATCGACCAGACGCTCATACACCTCACCCCACATATGTTTCCTTGCCATAGATCACATTCTTGGATTTATGGTGGAGACCATTTCTTGGTCAAAAATTCGTAGGTGTTAGCCTTCAGTGTCATTGAAAATGTTCGTTCATGGCTATTTTCGACAAAAATTAGGGTTGTGTGGCCATTGATCGTCGACCAGAGGCTCATACACCTCACCCCACATATGTTTCCTTGCCATAGATCACATTCTTGGATTTCTGGTGGAGACCATTTCTTGGTCAAAAATCCGTAGGTGTTAGCCTTCGGTATTATTGAAAATGGTCATTCATGGCTATTTTCGGCAAAATGGGGGTTGTGTGGCCATTTATCATCGACTAGAGGCTCATAAATCTCACCCCACATATGTTTCCTTGCCATAGATCACATTCTTGGATTTTTGGTGGAGACCATTTCTTGGTCAAAAACTCGTACGTGTTAGCCTTCGGTATTATTGAAAATGGTCGTTCATGGCTATTTTCGGCAAAATGGGGGTTGTGTGGCCATTGATCGTCGACCAGAGGCTCATACACCTCACCCCACATATGTTTCCTTGTCGTAGATCACATTCTTGGATTTCTGGTGGAGACCATTTCTTGGCCTAAAATCCGTAGGTGTTAGCCTCTAGTATTATTGAAAATGGTCGCTCATGGCTATTTTCAAGGTCGCTCATGGCTATTTTCATAAAAAATGGGGGTTGTGTGGCCATTTATCATCGACTAGAGGCTCATAAACCTCACCCCACATATGTTTCCTTGCCATAGATCACATTCTTGGATTTCTGGTGGAGACCATTTCTTGGTTAAATACTCGTACGTGTTAGCCTTCGGTATTATTGAAAATGGTCGTTCATGGCTATTTTCGGCAAAATGGGGGTTGTGTGGCCATTGATCATCGACCAGAGGCTCGTACACCTCACCCCACATATGTTTCCTTGCCATAGATCACATTCTTGGATTTCTGGTGGAGACCATTTCTTGGTCAAAAATCCGTAGGTGTTAGCCTTCATTGTCATTGAAAATGGTCGTTCATGGCTATTTTCGACAAAAATGGGGGTTGTGTGGCCATTGATGATCGACCAGAGGCTCGTACACCTCACCCCACATATGTTTCCTTGCCATAGATCACATTCTTGGATTTCTGGTGGAGACCATTTCTTGGTCAAAAATCCGTAGGTGTTAGCCTACGATATTATTGTAAATGGTCATTCATGGCTATTTTCGACAAAAATGGGGGTTGTGGGGCCATTGATCTTCGACCAGAGGCTCATACACCTCACTACACATATGTTTCCTTGCCATAGATCACATTCTTGGATTTATGGTGGAGACCATTTCTTGGTCAAAAATCCGTAGGTGTTAGCCTTCAGTGTCATTGAAAATGGTCGTTCATGGCTATTTTCGACAAAAATTAGGGTTGTGTGGCCATTGATCGTCGACCAGAGGCTCATACACCTCACCCCACATATGTTTCCTTGCCATAGATCACATTCTTGGATTTCTGGTGGAGACCATTTCTTGGTCAAAAATCCGTAGGTGTTAGCCTTCGGTATTATTGAAAATGGTCATTCATGGCTATTTTCGGCAAAATGGGGGTTGTGTGGCCATTTATCATCGACTAGAGGCTCATAAATCTCACCCCACATATGTTTTCTTGCCATAGATCACATTCTTGGATTTTTGGTGGAGACCATTTCTTGGTCAAAAACTCGTACGTGTTAGCCTTCGGTATTATTGAAAATGGTCGTTCATGGCTATTTTCGGCAAAATGGGGGTTGTGTGGCCATTGATCGTCGACCAGAGGCTCATACACCTCACCCCACATATGTTTCCTTGTCGTAGATCACATTCTTGGATTTCTGGTGGAGACCATTTCTTGGCCTAAAATCCGTAGGTGTTAGCCTCTAGTATTATTGAAAATGGTCGCTCATGGCTATTTTCAAGGTCGCTCATGGCTATTTTCATAAAAAATGGGGGTTGTGTGGCCATTTATCATCGACTAGAGGCTCATAAACCTCACCCACATATGTTTCCTTGCCATAGATCACATTCTTGGATTTCTGGTGGAGACCATTTCTTGGTCAAAAATCGTAGGTGTTAGCCTTCGGTATTATTGAAAATGGTCGTTCATGGCTATTTTCGACAAAATGGGGGTTGTGTGGCCATTGATCATCGACCAGAGGCTCATACACCTCACCCCACATATGTTTCCTTGCCATAGATCACATTCTTGGATTTCTGGTGGAGACCATTTCTTGGTCAAAAATCCGTAGGTGTTAGCCTTCGTATTATTGAAAATGGTCGTTCATGGCTATTTTCGACAAAAATGGGGGTTGTGTGGCCATTGATCATCGACCAGAGGCTCATACACCTCACCCCACATATGTTTCCTTGCCATAGATCACATTCTTGGATTTCTGGTGGAGACCATTTCTTGGTCAAAAATCCGTAGGTGTTAGCCTTCGGTATTATTGAAAATGGTCATTCATGGCTATTTTCGACAAAAATGGGGGTTGTGTGGCCATTGATCATCGACCAGAGGCTCATACACCTCACCCCACATATGTTTCCTTGCCATAGATCACATTCTTGGATTTCTGGTGGAGACCATTTCTTGGTCAAAAATCCGTAGGTGTTAGCCTTCGTATTATTGAAAATGGTCGTTCATGGCTATTTTCGACAAAAATGGGGGTTGTGTGGCCATTGATCATCGACCAGAGGCTCATACACCTCACCCCACATATGTTTCCTTGCCATAGATCACATTCTTGGATTTCTGGTGGAGACCATTTCTTGGTCAAAAATCCGTAGGTGTTAGCCTTGGTATTATTGAAAATGGTCATTCATGGCTATTTTCGACAAAAATGGGGGTTGTGTGGCCATTGATCATCGACCAGAGGCTCATACACCTCACCCCACATATGTTTCCTTGCCATAGATCACATTCTTGGATTTCTGGTGGAGACCATTTCTTGGTCAAAAATCCGTAGGTGTTAGCCTTCAGTATTATTGAAAATGGTCGTTCATGGCTATTTTCGACAAAAATGGGGGTTGTGTGGCCATTGATCATCGACCAGAGGCTCATACACCTCACCCCACATATGTTTCCTTGCCATAGATTACATTCTTGGATTTCTGGTGGAGACCATTTCTTGGTTAAAAACTCGTACGTGTTAGCCTTCGGTATTATTGAAAATGGTCGTTCATGGCTATTTTCGACAAAAATGGGGGTTGTGTGGCCATTGATCGTCGACCAGAGGCTCATACACCTCACCCCACATATGTTTCCTTGCCATAGATCACATTCTTGGATTTCTGGTGGAGACCATTTCTTGGTCAAAAATCCGTAGGTGTTAGCCTTCGGTATTATTGAAAATGGTCGTTCATGGCTATTTTCGACAAAAATGGGGGTTGTGTGGCCATTGATCATCGACCAGAGGCTCATACACCTCACCCCACATATGTTTCCTTGCCATAGATCACATTCTTGGATTTCTGGTGGAGACCATTTCTTGGTCAAAAATCCGTAGGTGTTAGCCTTTGGTATTATTGAAAATGGTCGTTCATGGCTATTTTCGACAAAAATGGGGGTTGTGTGGCCATTGATCATCGACCAGAGGCTCATACACCTCACCCCACATATGTTTCCTTGCCATAGATCACATTCTTGGATTTCTGGTGGAGACCATTTCTTGGTTAAAAATCGTAGGTGTTAGCCTTCGGTATTATTGAAAATGGTCATTCATGGCTATTTTCGACAAAATGGGGGTTGTGTGGCCATTGATCATCGACCAGAGGCTCATACACCTCACCCCACATATGTTTCCTTGCCATAGATCACATTCTTGGATTTCTGGTGGAGACCATTTCTTGGTCAAAAATCCGTACGTGTTAGCCTTTGGTATTTTTGAAAATGGTCATTCATGGCTATTTTCGACAAAAATGGGGGTTGTGTGGCCATTGATCATCGACTAGAGGCTCATACACCTCACCCCACATATGTTTCCTTGCCATAGATCACATTCTTGGATTTCTGGTGGAGACCATTTCTTGGTCAAAAATCCGTAGGTGTTAGCCTTCGGTATTATTGAAAATGGTCATTCATGGCTATTTTCGACAAAAATGGGGGTTGTGTGGCCATTGATCATCGACCAGAGGCTCATACACCTCACCCCACATATGTTTCCTTGCCATAGATCACATTCTTGGATTTCTGGTGGAGACCATTTCTTGGTCTAAAATCCGTAGGTGTTAGCCTCTAGTATTATTGAAAATGGTCGCTCATGGCTATTTTCATGGCTATTTTCAAAAATGGGGGTTGTGTGGCCATTTATCATCGACTAGAGGCTCATAAACCTCACCCCACATATGTTTCCTTGCCATAGATCACATTCTTGGATTTCTGGTGGAGACCATTTCTTGGTTAAAAACCGTACGTGTTAGCCTTCGGTATTATTGAAAATGGTCATTCATGGCTATTTTCGGCAAAATGGGGGTTGTGTGGCCATTGATCGTCGACCAGAGGCTCATACACCTCACCCCACATATGTTTCCTTGCCATAGATCACATTCTTGGATTTCTGGTGGAGACCATTTCTTGGTCAAAAATCCGTAGGTGTTAGCCTTCGGTATTATTGAAAATGGTCATTCATGGCTATTTTCGACAAAAATGGGGGTTGTGTGGCCATTGATCATCGACCAGAGGCTCATACACCTCACCCCACATATGTTTCCTTGCCATAGATCACATTCTTGGATTTCTGGTGGAGACCATTTCTTGGTCAAAAATCCGTAGGTGTTAGCCTTCAGTATTATTGAAAATGGTCGTTCATGGCTATTTTCGACAAAAATGGGGGTTGTGTGGCCATTGATCGTCGACCAGAGGCTCATACACCTCACCCCACATATGTTTCCTTGCCATAGATCACATTCTTGGATTTCTGGTGGAGACCATTTCTTGGTCAAAAATCCGTAGGTGTTAGCCTTCGGTATTATTGAAAATGGTCGTTCATGGCTATTTTCGACAAAAATGGGGGTTGTGTGGCCATTGATCATCGACCAGAGGCTCATACACCTCACCCCACATATGTTTCCTTGCCATAGATCACATTCTTGGATTTCTGGTGGAGACCATTTCTTGGTCAAAAATCCGTAGGTGTTAGCCTTCGGTATTATTGAAAATGGTCATTCATGGCTATTTTCGGCAAAATGGGGGTTGTGTGGCCATTGATCATCGACCAGAGGCTCATACACCTCACCCCACATATGTTTCCTTGCCATAGATCACATTCTTGGATTTCTGGTGGAGACCATTTCTTGGTTAAAAATCCGTAGGTGTTAGCCTTTGGTATTATTGAAAATGGTCATTCATGGCTATTTTCGACAAAAATGGGGGTTGTGTGGCCATTGATCATCGACTAGAGGCTCATACACCTCACCCCACATATGTTTCCTTGCCATAGATCACATTCTTGGATTTCTGGTGGAGACCATTTCTTGGTAAAAAATCCGTAGGTGTTAGCCTTCGGTATTATTGAAAATGGTCGTTCATGGCTATTTTCGACAAAAATGGGGGTTGTGTGGCCATTGATCATCGACCAGAGGCTCATACACCTCACCCCACATATGTTTCCTTGCCATAGATCACATTCTTGGATTTCTGGTGGAGACCATTTCTTGGTCTAAAATCCGTAGGTGTTAGCCTCTAGTATTATTGAAAATGGTCATTCATGGCTATTTTCATGGCAAAATGGGGGTTGTGTGGCCATTGATCATCGACTAGAGGCTCATAAACCTCACCCCACATATGTTTCCTTGCCATAGATTACATTCTTGGATTTCTGGTGGAAACCATTTCTTGGTTAAAAACTCGTACGTGTTAGCCTTCGGTATTATTGAAAATGGTCATTCATGGCTATTTTCGGCAAAATGGGGGTTGTGTGGCCATTGATCGTCGACCAGAGGCTCATACACCTCACCCCACATATGTTTCCTTGTCGTAGATCACATTCTTGGATTTCTGGTGGAGACCATTTCTTGGTCAAAAATCCGTAGGTGTTAGCCTTCGATATTATTGAAAATGGTCATTCATGGCTATTTTCGGCAAAATGGGGGTTGTGTGGCCATTGATCGTCGACCAGAGGCTCATACACCTCACCCCACATATGTTTCCTTGTCGTAGATCACATTCTTGGATTTCTGGTGGAGACCATTTCTTGGTCAAAAATCCGTAGGTGTTAGCCTTCGTATTATTGAAAATGGTCGTTCATGGCTATTTTCGACAAAAATGGGGTTGTGTGGCCATTGATCATCGACCAGAGGCTCATACACCTCACCCCACATATGTTTCCTTGCCATAGATCACATTCTTGGATTTCTGGTGGAGACCATTTCTTGGTCAAAAATCCGTAGGTGTTAGCCTTCGGTATTATTGAAAATGGTCGTTCATGGCTATTTTCGACAAAAATGGGGGTTGTGTGGCCATTGATCATCGACCAGACGCTCATACACCTCACCCCACATATGTTTCCTTGCCATAGATCACATTCTTGGATTTCTGGTGGAGACCATTTCTTGGTCTAAAATCCGTAGGTGTTAGCCTCTAGTATTATTGAAAATGGTCGCTCATGGCTATTTTCAAGGTCGCTCATGGCTATTTTCATAAAAAATGGGGGTTGTGTGGCCATTTATCATCGACTAGAGGCTCATAAACCTCACCCCACATATGTTTCCTTGCCATAGATTACATTCTTGGATTTCTGGTGGAAAAACTCGTACGTGTTAGCCTTCGGTATTATTGAAAATGGTCATTCATGGCTATTTTCGGCAAAATGGGGGTTGTGTGGCCATTGATCGTCGACCAGAGGCTCATACACCTCACCCCACATATGTTTCCTTGTCGTAGATCACATTCTTGGATTTCTGGTGGAGACCATTTCTTGGTCAAAAATCCGTAGGTGTTAGCCTTCGATATTATTGAAAATGGTCATTCATGGCTATTTTCGGCAAAATGGGGGTTGTGTGGCCATTGATCGTCGACCAGAGGCTCATACACCTCACCCCACATATGTTTCCTTGTCGTAGATCACATTCTTGGATTTCTGGTGGAGACCATTTCTTGGTCAAAAATCCGTAGGTGTTAGCCTTCGATATTATTGAAAATGGTCGTTCATGGCTATTTTCGACAAAAATGGGGGTTGTGTGGCCATTGATCATCGACCAGAGGCTCATACACCTCACCCCACATATGTTTCCTTGCCATAGATCACATTCTTGGATTTCTGGTGGAGACCATTTCTTGGTCAAAAATCCGTAGGTGTTAGCCTTCGGTATTATTGAAAATGGTCGTTCATTGCTATTTTCGACAAAAATGGGGGTTGTGTGGCCATTGATCATCGACCAGACGCTCATACACCTCACCCCACATATGTTTCCTTGCCATAGATCACATTCTTGGATTTCTGGTGGAGACCATTTCTTGGTCTAAAATCCGTAGGTGTTAGCCTCTAGTATTATTGAAAATGGTCGCTCATGGCTATTTTCAAGGTCGCTCATGGCTATTTTCATAAAAAATGGGGGTTGTGTGGCCATTGATCGTCGACCAGAGGCTCATACACCTCACCCCACATATGTTTCCTTGCCATAGATCACATTCTTGGATTTCTGGTGGAGACCATTTCTTGGTCAAAAATCCGTAGGTGTTAGCCTTCGGTATTATTGAAAATGGTCGTTCATGGCTATTTTCGACAAAAATGGGGGTTGTGTGGCCATTGATCATCGACCAGACGCTCATACACCTCACCCCACATATGTTTCCTTGCCATAGATCACATTCTTGGATTTCTGGTGGAGACCATTTCTTGGTCTAAAATCCGTAGGTGTTAGCCTCTAGTATTATTGAAAATGGTCGCTCATGGCTATTTTCAAGGTCGCTCATGGCTATTTTCATAAAAAATGGGGGTTGTGTGGCCATTTATCATCGACTAGAGGCTCATAAACCTCACCCCACATATGTTTCCTTGCCATAGATTACATTCTTGGATTTCTGGTGGAAACCATTTCTTGGTTAAAAACTCGTACGTGTTAGCCTTCGGTATTATTGAAAATGGTCATTCATGGCTATTTTTGGCAAAATGGGGGTTGTGTGGCCATTGATCATCGACCAGAGGCTCGTACACCTCACCCCACATATGTTTCCTTGCCATAGATCACATTCTTGGATTTCTGGTGGAGACCATTTCTTGGTCAAAAATCCGTACGTGTTAGCCTTTGGTATTTTTGAAAATGATCATTCATGGCTATTTTCGACAAAAATGGGGGTTGTGTGGCCATTGATCATCGACTAGAGGCTCATACACCTCACCCCACATATGTTTCCTTGCCATAGATCACATTCTTGGATTTCTGGTGGAGACCATTTCTTGGTCAAAAATCCGTAGGTGTTAGCCTTCGGTATTATTGAAAATGGTCATTCATGGCTATTTTCGACAAAAATGGGGGTTGTGTGGCCATTGATCATCGACCAGACGCTCATACACCTCACCCCACATATGTTTCCTTGCCATAGATCACATTCTTGGATTTCTGGTGGAGACCATTTCTTGGTCTAAAATCCGTAGGTGTTAGCCTCTAGTATTATTGAAAATGGTCGCTCATGGCTATTTTCAAGGTCGCTCATGGCTATTTTCATAAAAAATGGAGCTTGTGTGGCCATTTATCATCGACTAGAGGCTCATAAACCTCACCCCACATATGTTTCCTTGCCATAGATTACATTCTTGGATTTCTGGTGGAGACCATTTCTTGGTTAAAAACTCGTACGTGTTAGCCTTCGGTATTATTGAAAATGGTCATTCATGGCTATTTTCGGCAAAATGGGGGTTGTGTGGCCATTGATCGTCGACCAGAGGCTCATACACCTCACCCCACATATGTTTCCTTGCCATAGATCATATTCTTGGATTTCTGGTGGAGACCATTTCTTGGTCAAAAATCCGTAGGTGTTGGCCTTCGGTATTATTGTAAATGGTCATTCATGGCTATTTTCGACAAAAATGGGGGTTGTGTGGCCATTGATCATCGACCAGAGGCTCATACACCTCACTACACATATGTTTCCTTGCCATAGATCACATTCTTGGATTTATGGTGGAGACCATTTCTTGGTCAAAAATCCGTAGGTGTTAGCCTTCAATGTCATTGAAAATGGTCGTTCATGGCTATTTTCGACAAAAATTAGGGTTGTGTGGCCATTGATCGTCGACCAGAGGCTCATACACCTCACCCCACATATGTTTCCTTGCCATAGATCACATTCTTGGATTTCTGGTGGAGACCATTTCTTGGTCAAAAATCCGTAGGTGTTAGCCTTCGGTATTATTGAAAATGGTCGTTCATGGCTATTTTCGACAAAAATGGGGGTTGTGTGGCCATTGATCATCGACCAGACGCTCATACACCTCACCCCACATATGTTTCCTTGCCATAGATCACATTCTTGGATTTCTGGTGGAGACCATTTCTTGGTTAAAAACTCGTACGTGTTAGCCTTCGGTATTATTGAAAATGGTCATTCATGGCTATTTTCGGCAAAATGGGGGTTGTGTGGCCATTGATCATCGACCAGAGGCTCGTACACCTCACCCCACATATGTTTCCTTCCATAGATCACATTCTTGGATTTCTGGTGGAGACCATTTCTTGGTTAAAAATCCGTACGTGTTAGCCTTTGGTATTTTTGAAAATGGTCATTCATGGCTATTTTCGACAAAAATGGGGGTTGTGTGGCCATTGATCATCGACTAGAGGCTCATACACCTCACCCCACATATGTTTCCTTGCCATAGATCACATTCTTGGATTTCTGGTGGAGACCATTTCTTGGTAAAAAATCCGTAGGTGTTAGCCTTCGGTATTATTGAAAATGGTCGTTCATGGCTATTTTCGACAAAAATGGGGGTTGTGTGGCCATTGATCATCGACCAGATGCTCATACACCTCACCCCACATATGTTTCCTTGCCATAGATCACATTCTTGGATTTCTGGTGGAGACCATTTCTTGGTCTAAAATCCGTAGGTGTTAGCCTCTAGTATTATTGAAAATGGTCGCTCATGGCTATTTTCAAGGTCGCTCATGGCTATTTTCATAAAAAATGGGGGTTGTGTGGCCATTTATCATCGACTAGAGGCTCATAAACCTCACCCCACATATGTTTCATTGCCATAGATTACATTCTTGGATTTCTGGTGGAAACCATTTCTTGGTTAAAAACTCGTACGTGTTAGCCTTCGGTATTATTGAAAATGGTCATTCATGGCTATTTTCGGCAAAATGGGGGTTGTGTGGCCATTGATCGTCGACCAGAGGCTCATACACCTCACCCCACATATGTTTCCTTGTCGTAGATCACATTCTTGGATTTCTGGTGGAGACCATTTCTTGGTCAAAAATCCGTATGTGTTAGCCTTCGATATTATTGAAAATGGTCATTCATGGCTATTTTCGGCAAAATGGGGGTTGTGTGGCCATTGATCGTCGACCAGAGGCTCATACACCTCACCCCACATATGTTTCCTTGTCGTAGATCACATTCTTGGATTTCTGGTGGAGACCATTTCTTGGTCAAAAATCAGTAGGTGTTAGCCTTCGATATTATTGAAAATGGTCGTTCATGGCTATTTTCGACAAAAATGGAGGTTGTGTGGCCATTGATCATCGACTAGAGGCTCATACACCTCACCCCACATATGTTTCCTTGCCATAGATCACATTCTTGGATTTCTGGTGGAGACCATTTCTTGGTCAAAAATCCGTAGGTGTTAGCCTTCGGTATTATTGAAAATGGTCGTTCATGGCTATTTTCGACAAAAATGGGGGTTGTGTGGCCATTGATCATCGACCAGACGCTCATACACCTCACCCCACATATGTTTCCTTGCCATAGATCACATTCTTGGATTTCTGGTGGAGACCATTTCTTGGTCTAAAATCCGTAGGTGTTAGCCTCTAGTATTATTGAAAATGGTCGCTCATGGCTATTTTCAAGGTCGCTCATGGCTATTTTCATAAAAAATGGGGGTTGTGTGGCCATTTATCATCGACTAGAGGCTCATAAACCTCACCCCACATATGTTTCCTTGCCATAGATTACATTCTTGGATTTCTGGTGGAAACCATTTCTTGGTTAAAAACTTGTACGTGTTAGCCTTCGGTATTATTGAAAATGGTCATTCATGGCTATTTTCGGCAAAATGGGGGTTGTGTGGCCATTGATCGTCGACCAGAGGCTCATACACCTCACCCCACATATGTTTCCTTGTCGTAGATCACATTCTTGGATTTCTGGTGGAGACCATTTCTTGGTCAAAAATCCGTAGGTGTTAGCCTTCGATATTATTGAAAATGGTCATTCATGGCTATTTTCGGCAAAATGGGGGTTGTGTGGCCATTGATCGTCGACCAGAGGCTCATACACCTCACCCCACATATGTTTCCTTGTCGTAGATCACATTCTTGGATTTCTGGTGGAGACCATTTCTTGGTCAAAAATCCGTAGGTGTTAGCCTTCGATATTATTGAAAATGGTCGTTCATGGCTATTTTCGACAAAAATGGGGGTTGTGTGGCCATTGATCATCGACCAGAGGCTCATACACCTCACCCCACATATGTTTCCTTGCCATAGATCACATTCTTGGATTTCTGGTGGAGACCATTTCTTGGTCAAAAATCCGTAGGTGTTAGCCTTCGGTATTATTGAAAATGGTCGTTCATGGCTATTTTCGACAAAAATGGGGGTTGTGTGGCCATTGATCATCGACCAGACGCTCATACACCTCACCCCACATATGTTTCCTTGCCATAGATCACATTCTTGGATTTCTGGTGGAGACCATTTCTTGGTCTAAAATCCGTAGGTGTTAGCCTCTAGTATTATTGAAAATGGTCGCTCATGGCTATTTTCAAGGTCGCTCATGGCTATTTTCATAAAAAATGGGGGTTGTGTGGCCATTGATCGTCGACCAGAGGCTCATACACCTCACCCCACATATGTTTCCTTGCCATAGATCACATTCTTGGATTTCTGGTGGAGACCATTTCTTGGTCAAAATTCCGTAGGTGTTAGCCTTCGGTATTATTGAAAATGGTCGTTCATGGCTATTTTCGACAAAAATGGGGGTTGTGTGGCCATTGATCATCGACCAGACGCTCATACACCTCACCCCACATATGTTTCCTTGCCATAGATCACATTCTTGGATTTCTGGTGGACACCATTTCTTGGTCTAAAATCCGTAGGTGTTAGCCTCTAGTATTATTGAAAATGGTCGCTCATGGCTATTTTCAAGGTCGCTCATGGCTATTTTCATAAAAAATGGGGGTGTTGGGGACTTGCTCTCAAATGCTATGAATTAAGAACAAGGCAACATAAAATGTTAAATATCAATGCCCTTCGTCCGCCGAAACGTTATCTCCAGAAGGATCTAATGAACTTCGGACGAAGGTCACGAATATGATATTACAAAGGTTTCACCTTCGTAATTAAACTTATAAAGATAATATAAAGTAAAGTTGAAACATGAAACATTGCAAATAAACATCTTGAAAACAAATGATGTCATTCATATGTCTTATTATATGAATTTAAGATGTTTGAATACAACGATTAAATACATTTATACCTTTGCCTTGACAAGCAATCCGAATGATGCGTTAGTGATTACCGGAATGCGTGAACAGTAAAGGAATACTGTTCACTATTTATAGGTACAGGACACAGCCTGTGAGGAATTACAATTATGCCCCTCATAGAAGTTTACAACATCGACTCAGATCTTTATGGACTAAAAGGTCATTCCATCTTTAAGTCGGTTTCCAATACCGAAGCTTCATGAAGAAGAACCTTCGGTCATCTCATACAAACAGCTTCAGCCGAAAGCCGCTTCTTCCTAGAAGACCTTCGGCGACGAAGCATAGACCCAACAGTAGCCCCTTTCGCGGTGCTAGATCGTTTTTCGTAACGAGCTTGATCCGTGAAAAAAGTCTCTTAAGCTTCGGGGAGCCGAAGGTCCGAAAAAACACCTTCCCTGAGCTCGTTGTCGAGAAACGATTCAGTTTCCCGGCGCGTAGTGGTCCCACCTTGCAGAGTTACTGTGCATTCCTGCGGTCCACCGCGCAGCGAGTGCAAGCGGGCGTCCGCCTAGTGTAAAAATCCTGGCGCTTCGCCTTCTTACCTGCAGTACTATATAAACAAACGAGTAGGTGTGAAGTTACCACAGCATTCATTGCTATTTGCACTGTTTCGCTGCCAAATTTTTTAGCCATCGCCGAAGCTCGACTTTCGGAATCGAACGAAGCTCCAGCTTGAAGCCTGCTTCGTCAGAAGAAAATACTTCGGAAGAAAAAAGTATTAAATTTCTACAAATTCATAATCAAATGGCCAGAATACGCTCTACCGCCAGGGTTGAGCATGATGGGGACGAAGCTGAAGGTTCGGAGACTGTTCCCATCTCCGAAGCGATGCAGAGGTCCGGACTGGTAACTTCGGAGAAGATCCCTAGTGATGATGCAGGACAAGCAGAACAAGCAATTGCTGAAGCAGAAGAAGAAGATAATGGGGAAACTGATCCCGAAGATGATTACCGCATTGCCATGCCAAGCAAGCCCAGCCACTTGGACTTCGGGAAATCTACTATTTCGAAGGCTGATCTCTCCAAGATGGTGAAGTCGGGCTTTTTTAATGAAAATCAGAAGAAGCTATTACGCTTCGGAGGAGAAGAGACTACCCCAAAGCCGGAGAAGGACGAAATTGTTATTTTCAAAAGCTTTCTAAAGGCTGGATTAAGATTCCCTCTACATGGGATTATTGCAGAGGTACTGAAGAGGTTCGGTATCTATTTTCACCAGCTGACCCCTAACGCCATCGTTAGGCTTAGCGTTTATATCTGGGCACTCCGAAGCCAAGCGGTGGAACCATTTGCGGACAGCTTTTGCCGGGTCCACGAGCTGCATTATCAGACGAAGGCTAGAAAGGATGGACTGCACGACAATTTTGGTTGCTATAACTTCGCCTATCGGAAAACCACAAAATTTCCGGTAATCAGCTACCGAAGCAAATGGGCAGCAGGCTGGAAGTCAGAGTGGTTCTATGTCAAGGTTGATGACGACAAGGAGAAGCTTGTGCAAAGTCCACTGGAACTAATCTTCGGAGAAACCCGACCTCGCTGCAACATGACACCCGAAGGTCCAACACAACAAGCAATGGATGAATTCAGAATTATTGCAGAGCATATCAGTACAAGGGACCTGGTTCAGGAGTTTTTGGCTTTCAAAGTTTTTCCTAGTTTGAAAGAATGGGAAATGCCGAAGCTAAAGGGGGAGAAGAAAGAAGGTGAACTTGTACGTTTACCTTACTATTTCAAGTTTAAAAAGTACTTTAAAACACCTTGCCAAGAGTGGCTAGATACAATTGAAGTAATGTGCAATGAAATACTTGGCAATTATTCCAAAAAAGAAGATCAATTGATGACTGCGGCCTTCGGCACCCGTCCGAAGCGAAGACTAAACCGAGTGTTGGACGCCTTGGGTTTTGAATACCCTGATTATGAAAATCTGAACAAAGGTGCCGGAGGCCAGAAAAGGAAGAGGATAACCGAAGCCTCAAATAAAGATGAAGAAGAGACACCAAAGAAGAAGATTCCAAAGAAGAAGAAAGCATCTTCTCCGAAACGAAAAATATCCGACGAAGAAAAATCCCCCGCATCACCCTCTGCCACTGATGTGGAGGCAATTCTGAAGGTAATGACTGAATCCATGCCTGCGAAGCTAAGTCCACTAGGGCCTCAACTGACAAAATTTTTTCAGAAGGAAAAGGAGCCCGAAAGAATGAAGAAAACGACTAAAGTAAAAAGACAGAGGATGATCGGTGTGACAGAGGTAATTGACAAGACACCGCCAAGAGCTTCAGCTCAAAAAACACCAGCGGCTGCGGAAGGGACAAATATTGAAATTACACCTTCGGAGGTCGCGGTTGCCGAAGCTGCCTCAGCTGAAGATTTGAACCTGGAGAGCACAGTCGAACACATTGACAAAATACTGCTAGATATGGCTGCAGAAGAAGCTACCACCGCCGCCGAAGAGGCCGTGACCGCAGCGTCGGGGAAAGGAAAGGAAATTGCTGATGAAGTTTCAGAAAACGAAGCCTTCATGTTCCAGAATTTAATTGGAGAAAAACTATCAAAAGCTGAAATAGAAGAGCTTAGAGAGTATGCCAAATCCTGCGGATACAAACCTGGAGCACTCCTCTTCGGAGGCATTGATGATGAAAAATTAGATTGTATTCGAGATCAGACTGGAGCCAAAGTTATCGGTACTCTGTCAAAGAGTATCGGCTTTCCGAAGCTAGAAACAGACATCAGCCGCTACCGACGACAACATATCGTTGGTAGTTTATTTTATTCCAATTTCAAGGTGAACTACTTTTTCCCTTAACTTTTATTGTTTCTAATAATGGAGACATGCCTGACGAAGGTTATTTTTGTGCAGAGTATGCTGTTGAGCAAGGCCTTGAAAATGCAACAAGATTTTGAAGACAAAAAGCACGAAGTTATAATTGAAAATTTGGAAAACAGAATAAAGGAGCAATCAGATGCTATCGAGAAAAAGAACTTTGAGCTCCATGCAACCGAAGGTTTATTGGCGGAAGCCGAAGCAAAAATAACAGAACTGAACACGAAGCTTCTCCGTCAATCTGAGCAGTTCGAACGAGAAAAGCAAGATCTTAATGCAAAAATTGAAGCCGAAGCTCAACAAAATTCGGATTTGAGAAAACTATTGACAAGCCTTCAAGAAAAATGTTTGGAATTTAGCAACAAATGCATTCAACGATTAAGAAAAATTTTCTACTCAATTGGAGCCAGCAGTGAAAAATTCACCCCCTCAGCTGAAGATCTACCGAAGACCTTTGACCATATTGAGGGTGAGATTGACGAGCTCGACGAAGTCATAGCTGGGCACGGTGATTTCTGTGCCTGGGTGGCTTCTCGAGGCACCGCCGCAGCCTTCCTAAAAGCTGGCTGCGATCACGGAAAGATTGTCAATAGACCGAATTTCACTTTATCACCATCAATCTTAGATGACATTCCTGATCTCGCCCGAAGTATCTCGAATAGATTTGTAAAAATGATATGGACAAAAGGTGGGCGAGAAAAGGCTGGAGACGAAGCTCGGAGTCATCTCGAACCAGTAAGGAATCATACCTTGTGCTTACCTCTTCCTTCAAGCTTGACTTTGACTTACAACAACCTTATTCATGTAGGATGACGAAGCCGAAACTGATGACTAAAAAATGACGCCGAAGCTGAAGCTCCTTGAAGATTAAATAGTACACTGTAGACAGTACTTGAGAAATTTTTGAGATAACTTTGTAAATGTAACTAAAACTTGTCTTTAATGTATTCTGTTCATACCTTGTAATATGTTCTTACCCTTCCATTGATGTATGAGAAGTGCTTTGATGTGGACGAAATTTCCTTTTTTGAGCCGAAGGCGAAAAAACACCTTCCCTTCTTTTCGTACGCAGCAAAGCATAAAAAACAGCATTTCCCTTCTTTCCGAAGCTCTCCCTTTTTGTAGACGAAGCTCTTTTTTTTCTTTTTGCCGAAGCACCTACTTATGCCATGATGATGATTATCCTACATATGCCTGGATGAATGTTTATGAATGCAAATGCTATGATGTAATGTGATGTGCAAATGAATGTTCAAACGCGTATCCGAAGCCATACTCATGGCTACTATTTCCTTAAAAACAATCACACCTCAGCTCTGCATTCCCTTGGGAACGACTTTGGAGCTTCTTCGCCTTTACTTTTGGCGGAATCAGCGTTGACTTTTCGCTGTAAGCTCTGCATTCCCTTAGGAACGACTTTGGAGCTTCTTCGCCTTTACTTTTGGCGGAATCAGCGTTGACTTTTCGCTGTAGGCTCTGCATTCCCTTAGGAACGACTTTGGAGCTTCTTCGCCTTTACTTTTTGGCACTCGATGGTGCGTTCTCAGCTTTTACATTTACAATTTTGGGGGATTTTTCTCTTATAGAACTAAAAAAGGAAATTACATGTGACGGCCCCATTAAAAACCTTTCTCCCCCTTCAGAAAGGAAAAGGGTGCCATGAAAGAAAAAAAATAAAATAAAAAATATGAAAAATTACATCGAGTTATACATAATATCGCCGAAGCTCATCCGCATTCCAAGATCTAGGAATGTCGTTGCCGTCCATATCCTTCAATCTGTATGAACCAGGTCTTGACGAAGATGCTACTAAGAAAGGTTCATCCCATTTCAACTGCAACTTGCCTACTGTTTCTGGGTTAGCCACTCTCCGAAGCACCAAGTGTCCTGGCTCAATATTCTTTAGCCGAACCTTTCTATCTCGCCACTTGATTGTTTCGGCTTGATATTTATTGATGTTCTCCACAGCTTGCAGCCTGATCCCTTCTAAAGCATCTTTTTCCACAGAACAAGCAGCTTCGGAACCTGATTCTGCCGAAGCTACTACTCTTATTGATCCGGTTTTAGCTTCCTCCGGAGTTATTGCTTCGTCACCGAATAATAACTTGAATGGAGTAAAGCCTGTAGACCTTGATGTAGTTGTATTGTGGCTCCACACCACTTTGGTTAACTGATCTGGCCACTTTCCCCTGGGTTGATTGAAGATTAACTTCATTATTCCTGTCATAATAATGCCATTGGCTCTTTCAACAAGTCCGTTTGATTCCGGATGCCTGACTGATGCAAAATGGATCTTCGTACCAATTTGATCACAGAAATCCCTGAAAGCTTCGGAATCAAACTGTGTTCCATTATCCACAGTGATAGCCTTCGGTACCCCGAAACGACAAACAATATTCTGCTAGAAAAACTTTTGAACGGTGGCCGAAGTTATTGTGGCTAAAGGCTTTGCCTCAATCCATTTAGAAAAATATTCCACCGCAACTACAACATATCTTAGGTTCCCTTGGGCCGGTGGTAACGGACCTAACAAGTCAAGGCCCCACCTTTGTAATGGCCATATGGGTTGTATGAGTTGTGTTAAGGACGAAGGTTGTTTTTGATCTCTTGCACATTTCTGACAACCTTCGCACTTTTGAACTAATTCCGCTGCGTCCGAGGCTGCCTTCGGCCAATAAAACCCCTGACGGAAAACCTTTCCAAGTAACGGCCTAGATCCAATGTGAGATCCACACAGGCCTGCATGTATTTCTTTCATCAACTCTATGCCTTCGGCTCTAGATAAACACTTGAGTAGCGGAGCACAAACTCCATGTTTGTACAACTCCCCTTCTATCATGACATATGGACGAGCTCTTGCCTCTATCCTCCTGTTATAAGCTTCGTCATCTGAAAGAAATTTACCCTGTAGGTAAGAGATGATCTCAGTTCTCCAATCTTCACTATAAACAGGAGATATATTGAGGACTGCTCTTTCAAGAAGTTCCACCGAAGGTGCTTTTATTGTTTCGAAGAACACATCCGAAGGTAAGGGCAGCCCCTGTGCCGCTGATTTAGCTAGCAAATCGGCATGCTCATTTTGTCCTCGAGGGATATTTTTAACAGAAAATCCTTCGAAGGAAGCTTCAACTCTTCGGACCATGTCCAGATATTTTTCAAGCTTCAGATCTTTAGCCTTGCAACTCTTGTCAATATGACCCGAAACAACCTGGGAATCAGTTTTAAGTATGGCCCTTCTGATTCCCATTGCTTTTAGCTTCCGAAGACCCAGAAGCAAGGCTTCGTACTCGGCGATGTTATTTGTGCAACTAAAATCAAGCTTTGCCGCATAGCAAGTTTTAACTTTGGAAGGTGAAACCAACACAGCAGCTGCTCCTGCTCCGAAGGTTCCCCAAGACCCATCGCAAAACACTATCCATGCTTCGGCATCTTTATTTGTTTCTTCCTCCTGAGCCCCTGGCGTCCAGTCAGCAATGAAATCTGCTAACGCCTGGGACTGAATCGAAGATCTATGAACATATTCAATACAGAATTCGTTGAGCTCTGCAGCCCATTTTCCAATCCTTCCAGTAGCTTCTCTATTTCTCATAATATCCTTCAACGGCTGTGAAGAAGGAACAACAATATTGTATGCTTGAAAGTAATGCCGAAGTTTCCTGGATGCCATCAAAACAGCATACAACACCTTCTCCAATTCTGTATAGTTTTTCTTTGATATACTAAGAACTTCAGATACAAAATACACTGGACCTGCTTTTTGACTTGGCCATCAAGCTTCTCCTGGACAAGTGCTGCACTCACCGCTGAGTGCGAAGCTGCCACATATAATAACAAAGGAGCCCCTGGCGTTGGTGGAGTTAATGTTGTTAAATCTATCAGGTATTGTTTCAATTCCTCGAAGGCTTTTTGTTGGCTTGGTCCCCATTGAAAGACTTCGGCTGATTTCAGCACTTCGAAGAATGGTAAGTTTCTCTCCGCTGATCTGGATATGAATCTATTGAGAGATGCCAACCTTCCTGTCAATCTTTGAGCCCCCTTTTTTGTAGTTGGTGGCTCCATCCGAAGTATAGCTTCAATTTTACTTGGATTAGCTTCGATTCCCTTTGTTGAAACCAAACATCCAAGAAATTTCCCCTTCTTTACTCCAAAAACACATTTTTCTGGATTCAATTTTAAGCCAGCTTGTCTGAAATTGGCGAAGGTCTCCTGTAAATCAGCAATATGATTCTCCTGTTTCGTGCTTTTTACAATGATGTCATCAACATAAGTTAGCACATTTCTGCCTATCTGAGACTGGAGAACCCTCGCAGTCATTCTGCTGAAACTTCCTCCAGCGTTTTTGAGCCCCTCAGGCATCCGAAGATAGCAATACGTGCCACTTGGAGTTATGAAGCTAGTCTTCGGCTCATCTTCCTTTTTCATCCAGATTTGGTGGTAGCCTGAATAACAGTCTAACAGACTCATGAGTTCTGAAGAAGCTGCTGCATCAACTAAAGAGTCTATCCTTGGCAATGGGAATTCATCCTTCGGACAAGCCTTGTTAAGATCTGTAAAATCGATACACATTCGCCACTTGCCATTGGCCTTTTTTACCATAACAGTGTTAGCTAGCCATTCTGGATACTTTACTTCTCTGATAACTCCTGCACTGAGGAGTCTTTTGACTTCATTACGAGCACCTTCGGCTTTATCATCTGACATTTTCCGAAGCCTCTGCTTTCTGGGTCTGAAGGATGGATCAACATTGAGCGAGTGCTCAATAACATCCCTATTAACTCCGCAAAGATCATTGGCTGACCATGCAAAAACATCTTTGTTGTTGAACAAAAACCTTATCAAGGTTTTCTCTTGTTCTTCGATAACTGAGAGCCCAACAGCACCTTCTGCTCTGCTATGTCCTCACATAAGAGCATGGGCTTCGGCTGATCTGCTGAAGCTGCTTTCTCCCTTCTGAATTTGTATTGTTCACAAGCTTCAGCTCCATCTATGTTATGGATTGCTTTTGAGTCAGTCCAGTTTCCTTCGGCCCTTCTGGCAGCTTCCTGACTTCCATGGATAGCGATGGGTCCTTGATCCGAAGGTATCTTCATGCAGAGATAAGCAGGATGAAGAATTGCTTCGAAAGCATTGAGGGTGCCACGACCAATGATTGCATTGTAAGGATATTCCATGTCAACAATGTCAAACACAACTTGCTCAGTTCTGGTGTTGTTGATGAACCCGAAGGTCACTGGCATGGTGATCTTGCCCAGTGCTACAATCTGTCTTCCTCCGAAGCCACAGAGAGGATGTGTAGCATCATGAATCTTATCTTCTGGCTCTTGCATTTGTCTGAAGGCCTTAGCAAATATGATATCAGCTGCACTACCTGTGTCAACCAAGACATTGTGGACCAGAAATCCTTTGATAACACAAGAGATAACCATGGCATCGTTGTGTGGGTAATCCTTGAGCTGAAGATCCTCTTGGGAGAAGGTAATGGGAATGTGAGACCATCTTGACTTGATGAAGGGTCCCTGCACCCCAACATGCTGTACCCTTCTCTGTGCTTCTTTTTTCTGCTTCTTATTGGCTGGCTCTGAGGACGAACCACCTGTAATCGGGAGCACCAGCTTCGGGTCCGAAGCAGCTCCAGCTCGATCATTGAACGAAGCCATCAGCTCAAAAAGTGGAAGTGAGTTCACCGGAGGTGGGCGCCAATGTTGGGGACTTGCTCTCAAATGCTATGAATTAAGAACAAGGCAACATAAAATGTTAAATATCAATGCCCTTCGTCCGCCGAAACGTTATCTCCAGAAGGATCTAATGAACTTCGGACGAAGGTCACGAATATGATATTACAAAGGTTTCACCTTCGTAATTAAACTTATAAAGATAATATAAAGTAAAGTTGAAACATGAAACATTGCAAATAAACATCTTGAAAACAAATGATGTCATTCATATGTCTTATTATATGAATTTAAGATGTTTGAATACAACGATTAAATACATTTATACCTTTGCCTTGACAAGCAATCCGAATGATGCGTTAGTGATTACCGGAATGCGTGAACAGTAAAGGAATACTGTTCACTATTTATAGGTACAGGACACAGCCTGTGAGGAATTACAATTATGCCCCTCATAGAAGTTTACAACATCGACTCAGATCTTTATGGACTAAAAGGTCATTCCATCTTTAAGTCGGTTTCCAATACCGAAGCTTCATGAAGAAGAACCTTCGGTCATCTCATACAAACAGCTTCAGCCGAAAGCCGCTTCTTCCTAGAAGACCTTCGGCGACGAAGCATAGACCCAACAGGGGGTTGTGTGGCCATTTATCATCGACTAGAGGCTCATAAACCTCACCCCACATATGTTTCCTTGCCATAGATTACATTCTTGGATTTCTGGTGGAAACCATTTCTTGGTTAAAAACTCGTACGTGTTAGCCTTCGGTATTATTGAAAATGGTCATTCATGGCTATTTTCGGCAAAATGGGGGTTGTGTGGCCATTGATCATCGACCAGAGGCTCATACACCTCACCCCACATATGTTTCCTTGTCGTAGATCACATTCTTGGATTTCTGGTGGAGACCATTTCTTGGTCAAAAATCCATAGGTGTTAGCCTTCGATATTATTGAAAATGGTCGTTCATGGCTATTTTCGACAAAAATGGGGGTTGTGTGGCCATTGATTATCGACCAGAGGCTCATACACCTCACCCCACATATGTTTCCTTGCCATAGATCACATTCTTGGATTTCTGGTGGAGACCATTTCTTGGTCAAAAATCCGTAGGTGTTAGCCTTCGGTATTATTGTAAATGGTCATTCATGGCTATTTTCGACAAAAATGGGGGTTGTGTGGCCATTGATCATCGACCAGAGGCTCATACACCTCACCCCACATATGTTTCCTTGCCATAGATCACATTCTTGGATTTCTGGTGGAGACCATTTCTTGGTCAAAAATCCGTAGGTCTTAGCCTCTAATATTATTGAAAATGGTCGCTCATGGCTATTTTCAAGGTCGCTCATGGCTATTTTCATAAAAAATGGGGGTTGTGTGGCCATTTATCATCGACTAGAGGCTCATAAACCTCACCCCACATATGTTTCCTTGCCATAGATTACATTCTTGGATTTCTGGTGGAAACCATTTCTTGGTTAAAAACTCGTACGTGTTAGCCTTCGGTATTATTGAAAATGGTCATTCATGGCTATTTTCGGCAAAATGGGGGTTGTGTGGCCATTGATCGTCGACCAGAGGCTCATACACCTCACCCCACATATGTTTCCTTGTCGTAGATCACATTCTTGGATTTCTGGTGGAGACCATTTCTTGGTCAAAAATCCGTAGGTGTTAGCCTTCGATATTATTGAAAATGGTCGTTCATGGCTATTTTCGACAAAAATGGGGGTTGTGTGGCCATTGATCATCGACCAGAGGCTCATACACCTCACCCCACATATGTTTCCTTGCCATAGATCACATTCTTGGATTTCTGGTGGAGACCATTTCTTGGTCAAAAATCCGTAGGTGTTAGCCTTCGGTATTATTGTAAATGGTCATTCATGGCTATTTTCGACAAAAATGGGGGTTGTGTGGCCATTGATCATCGACCAGAGGCTCATACACCTCACCCCACATATGTTTCCTTGCCATAGATCACATTCTTGGATTTCTGGTGGAGACCATTTCTTGGTCAAAAATCCGTAGGTCTTAGCCTCTAATATTATTGAAAATGGTCGCTCATGGCTATTTTCATAAAAAAATGGGGGTTGTGTGGCCATTTATCATCGACTAGAGGCTCATAAATCTCACCCCACATATGTTTCCTTGCCATAGATCACATTCTTGGATTTTTGGTGGAGACCATTTCTTGGTCAAAAACTCGTACGTGTTAGCCTTCGGTATTATTGAAAATGGTCGTTCATGGCTATTTTCGGCAAAATGGGGGTTCTGTGGCCATTGATCATCGACCAGAGGCTCGTACACCTCACCCCACATATGTTTCCTTGCCATAGATCACATTCTTGGATTTCTGGTGGAGACCATTTCTTGGGCAAAAATCCGAATGTGTTAGCCTTTGGTATTTTTGAAAATGGTCATTCATGGCTATTTTCGACAAAAATGGGGGTTGTGTGGCCATTGATCTTCGACCAGAGGCTCATACACCTCACTACACATATGTTTCCTTGCCATAGATCACATTCTTGGATTTATGGTGGAGACCATTTCTTGGTCAAAAATCCGTAGGTGTTAGCCTTCAGTGTCATTGAAAATGGTCGTTCATGGCTATTTTCGACAAAAATTAGGGTTGTGTGGCCATTGATCGTCGACCAGAGGCTCATACACCTCACCCCACATATGTTTCCTTGCCATAGATCACATTCTTGGATTTCTGGTGGAGACCATTTCTTGGTCAAAAATCCGTAGGTGTTAGCCTTAGGTATTATTGAAAATGGTCGTTCATGGCTATTTTCGACAAAAATGGGGGTTGTGTGGCCATTGATCATCGACCAGACGCTCATACACCTCACCCCACATATGTTTCCTTGCCATAGATCACATTCTTGGATTTCTGGTGGAGACCATTTCTTGGTCTAAAATCCGTAGGTGTTAGCCTCTAGTATTATTGAAAATGGTCGCTCATGGCTATTTTCAAGGTCGCTCATGGCTATTTTCATAAAAAATGGGGGTTGTGTGGCCATTTATCATCGACTAGAGGCTCATAAACCTCACCCCACATATGTTTCATTGCCATAGATCACATTCTTGGATTTCTGGTGGAGACCATTTCTTGGTTAAAAACTCGTACGTGTTAGCCTTCGGTATTATTGAAAATGGTCGTTCATGGCTATTTTCGGCAAAATGGGGGTTGTGTGGCCATTGATCATCGACCAGAGGCTCGTACACCTCACCCCACATATGTTTCCTTGCCATAGATCACATTCTTGGATTTCTGGTGGAGACCATTTCTTGGTCAAAAATCCGTACGTGTTAGCCTTTGGTATTTTTGAAAATGGTCATTCATGGCTATTTTCGACAAAAATGGGGGTTGTGTGGCCATTGATCTTCGACCAGAGGCTCATACACCTCACTACACATATGTTTCCTTGCCATAGATCACATTCTTGGATTTATGGTGGAGACCATTTCTTGGTCAAAAATCCGTAGGTGTTAGCCTTCAGTGTCATTGAAAATGGTCGTTCATGGCTATTTTCGACAAAAATTAGGGTTGTGTGGCCATTGATCGTCGACCAGAGGCTCATACACCTCACCCCACATATGTTTCTTTGCCATAAATCACATTCTTGGATTATTGGTGGAGACCATTTCTTGGTCAAAAATCCGTAGGTGTTAGCCTTCGGTATTATTGAAAATGGTCGTTCATGGCTATTTTCGACAAAAATGGGGGTTGTGTGTCCATTGATCATCGACCAGACGCTCATACACCTCACCCCACATATGTTTCCTTGCCATAGATCACATTCTTGGATTTCTGGTGGAGACCATTTCTTGGTCTAAAATCCGTAGGTGTTAGCCTCTAGTATTATTGAAAATGGTCGCTCATGGCTATTTTCATGGCTATTTTCAAAAATGGGGGTTGTGTGGCCATTGATCATCGACTAGAGGCTCATAAACCTCACCCCACATATGTTTCCTTGCCATAGATTACATTCTTGGATTTCTGGTGGAGACCATTTCTTGGTTAAAAACTCGTACGTGTTAGCCTTCGGTATTATTGAAAATGGTCATTCATGGCTATTTTCGGCAAAATGGGGGTTGTGTGGCCATTGATCGTCGACCAGAGGCTCATACACCTCACCCCACATATGTTTCCTTGCCATAGATCACATTCTTGGATTTCTGGTGGAGACCATTTCTTGGTCTAAAATCCGTAGGTGTTAGCCTCTAGTATTATTGAAAATGGTCGCTCATGGCTATTTTCAAGGTCGCTCATGGCTATTTTCATAAAAAATGGGGGTTGTGTGGCCATTTATCATCGACTAGAGGCTCATAAACCTCACCCCACATATGTTTCCTTGCCATAGATTACATTCTTGGATTTCTGGTGGAAGCCATTTCTTGGTTAAAAACTCGTACGTGTTAGCCTTCGGTATTATTGAAAATGGTCATTCATGGCTATTTTCGGCAAAATGGGGGTTGTGTGGCCATTGATCGTCGACCAGAGGCTCATACACCTCACCCCACAAATGTTTCCTTGTTGTAGATCACATTCTTGGATTTCTGGTGGAGACCATTTCTTGGTCAAAAATCCGTAGGTGTTAGCCTTCGATATTATTGAAAATGGTCGTTCATGGCTATTTTCGACAAAAATGGGGGTTGTGTGGCCATTGATCATCGACCAGAGGCTCATACACCTCACCCCACATATGTTTCCTTGCCATAGATCACATTCTTGGATTTCTGGTGGAGACCATTTCTTGGTCAAAAATCCGTAGGTGTTAGCCTTCGGTATTATTGTAAATGGTCATTCATGGCTATTTTCGACAAAAATGGGGGTTGTGTGGCCATTGATCATCGACCAGAGGCTCATACACCTCACCCCACATATGTTTCCTTGCCATAGATCACATTCTTGGATTTCTGGTGGAGACCATTTCTTGGTCAAAAATCCGTAGGTCTTAGCCTCTAATATTATTGAAAATGGTCGCTCATGGCTATTTTCATAAAAAAATGGGGGTTGTGTGGCCATTTATCATCGACTAGAGGCTCATAAACCTCACCCCACATATGTTTCCTTGCCATAGATCACATTCTTGGATTTTTGGTGGAGACCATTTCTTGGTCAAAAACTCGTACGTGTTAGCCTTCGGTATTATTGAAAATGGTCGTTCATGGCTATTTTCGGCAAAATGGGGGTTGTGTGGCCATTGATCATCGACCAGAGGCTCGTACACCTCACCCCACATATGTTTCCTTGCCATAGATCACATTCTTGGATTTCTGGTGGAGACCATTTCTTGGTCAAAAACTCGTACGTGTTAGCCTTCGGTATTATTGAAAATGGTCATTCATGGCTATTTTCGGCAAAATGGGGGTTGTGTGGCCATTGATCGTCGACCAGAGGCTCATACACCTCACCCCACATATGTTTCCTTGCCATAGATCACATTCTTGGATTTCTGGTGGAGACCATTTCTTGGTCAAAAATCCGTAGGTGTTAGCCTTCGTATTATTGAAAATGGTCGTTCATGGCTATTTTCGACAAAAATGGGGG
This sequence comes from Zea mays, assembly GCF_902167145.1. Classification (NCBI taxonomy): domain Eukaryota; kingdom Viridiplantae; phylum Streptophyta; class Magnoliopsida; order Poales; family Poaceae; genus Zea; species Zea mays. The sequence goes on along the minus strand of NW_023366961.1, from coordinate 25,326 downwards.
TTGTGTGGCCATTGATCATCGACCAGAGGCTCATACACCTCACCCCACATATGTTTCCTTGCCATAGATCACATTCTTGGATTTCTGGTGGAGACCATTTCTTGGTCAAAAATCCGTAGGTGTTAGCCTTCGGTATTATTGAAAATGGTCGTTCATGGCTATTTTCGACAAAAATGGGGTTGTGTGGCCATTGATCATCGACCAGAGGCTCATACACCTCACCCCACATATGTTTCCTTGCCATAGATCACATTCTTGGATTTCTGGTGGAGACCATTTCTTGGTCAAAAATCCGTAGGTGTTAGCCTCTAATATTATTGAAAATGGTCGCTCATGGCTATTTTCATAAAAAATGGGGGTTGTGTGGCCATTTATCATCGACTAGAGGCTCATAAACCTCACCCCACATATGTTTCCTTGCCATAGATCACATTCTTGGATTTTTGGTGGAGACCATTTCTTGGTCAAAAACTCGTACGTGTTAGCCTTCGGTATTATTGAAAATGGTCATTCATGGCTATTTTCGGCAAAATGGGGGTTGTGTGGCCATTGATCATCGACCAGAGGCTCATACACCTCACCCCACATATGTTTCCTTGCCATAGATCACATTCTTGGATTTCTGGTGGAGACCATTTCTTGGTCAAAAATCCGAATGTGTTAGCCTTTGGTATTTTTGAAAATGGTCATTCATGGCTATTTTCGACAAAAATGGGGGTTGTGTGGCCATTGATCTTCGACCAGAGGCTCATACACCTCACTACACATATGTTTCCTTGCCATAGATCACATTCTTGGATTTATGGTGGAGACCATTTCTTGGTCAAAAATCCGTAGGTGTTAGCCTTCAGTGTCATTGAAAATGGTCGTTCATGGCTATTTTCGACAAAAATTAGGGTTGTGTGGCCATTGATCGTCGACCAGAGGCTCATACACCTCACCCCACATATGTTTCCTTGCCATAGATCACATTCTTGGATTTCTGGTGGAGACCATTTCTTGGTCAAAAATCCGTAGGTGTTAGCCTTCGTATTATTGAAAATGGTCGTTCATGGCTATTTTCGACAAAAATGGGGGTTGTGTGGCCATTGATCATCGACCAGAGGCTCATACACCTCACCCCACATATGTTTCCTTGCCATAGATCACATTCTTGGATTTCTGGTGGAGACCATTTCTTGGTCAAAAATCCGTAGGTGTTAGCCTTCGGTATTATTGAAAATGGTCGTTCATGGCTATTTTCGACAAAAATGGGGGTTGTGTGGCCATTGATCATCGACCAGAGGCTCATACACCTCACCCCACATATGTTTCCTTGCCATAGATCACATTCTTGGATTTCTGGTGGAGACCATTTCTTGGTCAAAAATCCGTAGGTCTTAGCCTCTAATATTATTGAAAATGGTCGCTCATGGCTATTTTCATAAAAAATGGGGGTTGTGTGGCCATTATCATCGACTAGAGGCTCATAAATCTCACCCCACATATGTTTCCTTGCCATAGATCACATTCTTGGATTTTGGTGGAGACCATTTCTTGGTCAAAAACTCGTACGTGTTAGCCTTCGGTATTATTGAAAATGGTCGTTCATGGCTATTTTCGGCAAAATGGGGGTTGTGTGGCCATTGATCATCGACCAGAGGCTCGTACACCTCACCCCACATATGTTTCCTTGCCATAGATCACATTCTTGGATTTCTGGTGGAGACCATTTCTTGGTAAAAATCGTACGTGTTAGCCTTCGGTATTATTGAAAATGGTCATTCATGGCTATTTTCGCAAAATGGGGGTTGTGTGGCCATTGATCGTCGACCAGAGGCTCATACACCTCACCCCACATATGTTTCCTTGCCATAGATCACATTCTTGGATTTCTGGTGGAGACCATTTCTTGGTCAAAAATCCGTAGGTGTTAGCCTTCGTATTATTGAAAATGGTCGTTCATGGCTATTTTCGACAAAATGGGGTTGTGTGGCCATTGATCATCGACCAGAGGCTCATACACCTCACCCCACATATGTTTCCTTGCCATAGATCACATTCTTGGATTTCTGGTGGAGACCATTTCTTGGTCAAAAATCCGTAGGTGTTAGCCTTCGGTATTATTGTAAATGGTCATTCATGGCTATTTTCGACAAAATGGGGTTGTGTGGCCATTGATCATCGACCAGAGGCTCATACACCTCACCCCACATATGTTTCCTTGCCATAGATCACATTCTTAGATTTCTGGTGGAGACCATTTCTTGGTCAAAAATCCGTAGGTCTTAGCCTCTAATATTATTGAAAATGGTCGCTCATGGCTATTTTCATAAAAAATGGGGGTTGTGTGGCCATTTATCATCGACTAGAGGCTCATAAATCTCACCCCTCATATGTTTCCTTGCCATAGATCACATTCTTGGATTTTTGGTGGAGACCATTTCTTGGTCAAAAACTCGTACGTGTTAGCCTTCGGTATTATTGAAAATGGTCATTCATGGCTATTTTCGGCAAAATGGGGGTTCTGTGGCCATTGATCATCGACCAGAGGCTCGTACACCTCACCCCACATATGTTTCCTTGCCATAGATCACATTCTTGGATTTCTGGTGGAGACCATTTCTTGGGCAAAAATCCGAATGTGTTAGCCTTTGGTATTTTTGAAAAAGGTCATTCATGGCTATTTTCGACAAAAATGGGGGTTGTGTGGCCATTGATCTTCGACCAGAGGCTCATACACCTCACTACACATATGTTTCCTTGTCATAGATCACATTCTTGGATTTATGGTGGAGACCATTTCTTGGTCAAAAATCCGTAGGTGTTAGCCTTCAGTGTCATTGAAAATGGTCGTTCATGGCTATTTTCGACAAAAAATTAGGGTTGTGTGGCCATTGATCGTCGACCAGAGGCTCATACACCTCACCCCACATATGTTTCCTTGCCATAGATCACATTCTTGGATTTCTGGTGGAGACCATTTCTTGGTCAAAAATCCGTAGGTGTTAGCCTTCGGTATTATTGAAAATGGTCGTTCATGGCTATTTTCGACAAAAATGGGGGTTGTGTGGCCATTGATCATCGACCAGACGCTCATACACCTCACCCCACATATGTTTCCTTGCCATAGATCACATTCTTGGATTTCTGGTGGAGACCATTTCTTGGTCTAAAATCCGTAGGTGTTAGCCTCTAGTATTATTGAAAATGGTCGCTCATGGCTATTTTCAAGGTCGCTCATGGCTATTTTCATAAAAAATGGGGGTTGTGTGGCCATTTATCATCGACTAGAGGCTCATAAACCTCACCCCACATATGTTTCCTTGCCATAGATCACATTCTTGGATTTCTGGTGGAGACCATTTCTTGGTTAAAAACTCGTACGTGTTAGCCTTCGGTATTATTGAAAATGGTCGTTCATGGCTATTTTTGGCAAAATGGGGGTTGTGTGGCCATTGATCATCGACCAGAGGCTCGTACACCTCACCCCACATAAGTTTCCTTGCCATAGATCACATTCTTGGATTTCTGGTGGAGACCATTTCTTGGTCAAAAATCCGTACGTGTTAGCCTTTGGTATTTTTGAAAATGGTCATTCATGGCTATTTTCGACAAAAATGGGGGTTGTGTGGCCATTGATCTTCGACCAGAGGCTCATACACCTCACTACACATATGTTTCCTTGTCATAGATCACATTCTTGGATTTATGGTGGAGACCATTTCTTGGTCAAAAATCCGTAGGTGTTAGCCTTCAGTGTCACTGAAAATGGTCGTTCATGGCTATTTTCGACAAAAAATTAGGGTTGTGTGGCCATTGATCGTCGACCAGAGGCTCATACACCTCACCCCACATATGTTTCCTTGCCATAGATCACATTCTTGGATTTCTGGTGGAGACCATTTCTTGGTCAAAAATCCGTAGGTGTTAGCCTTCGGTATTATTGAAAATGGTCGTTCATGGCTATTTTCGACAAAAATGGGGGTTGTGTGGCCATTGATCATCGACCAGACGCTCATACACCTCACCCCACATATGTTTCCTTGCCATAGATCACATTCTTGGATTTCTGGTGGAGACCATTTCTTGGTCTAAAATCCGTAGGTGTTAGCCTCTAGTATTATTGAAAATGGTCGCTCATGGCTATTTTCAAGGTCGCTCATGGCTATTTTCATAAAAAATGGGGGTTGTGTGGCCATTTATCATCGACTAGAGGCTCATAAACCTCACCCCACATATGTTTCCTTGCCATAGACCACATTCTTGGATTTCTGGTGGAGACCATTTCTTGGTTAAAAACTCGTACGTGTTAGCCTTCGGTATTATTGAAAATGGTCGTTCATGGCTATTTTTGGCAAAATGGGGGTTGTGTGGCCATTGATCATCGACCAGAGGCTCGTACACCTCACCCCACATAAGTTTCCTTGCCATAGATCACATTCTTGGATTTCTGGTGGAGACCATTTCTTGGTCAAAAATCCGTACGTGTTAGCCTTTGGTATTTTTGAAAATGGTCATTCATGGCTATTTTCGACAAAAATGGGGGTTGTGTGGCCATTGATCTTCGACCAGAGGCTCATACACCTCACTACACATATGTTTCCTTGCCATAGATCACATTCTTGGATTTATGGTGGAGACCATTTCTTGGTCAAAAATCCGTAGGTGTTAGCCTTCAGTGTCATTGAAAATGGTCGTTCATGGCTATTTTCGACAAAAATTAGGGTTGTGTGGCCATTGATCGTCGACCAGAGGCTCATACACCTCACCCCACATATGTTTCCTTGCCATAGATCACATTCTTGGATTTCTGGTGGAGACCATTTCTTGGTCAAAAATCCGTAGGTGTTAGCCTTCGGTATTATTGAAAATGGTCGTTCATGGCTATTTTCGACAAAAATGGGGGTTGTGTGGCCATTGATCATCGACCAGACGCTCATACACCTCACCCCACATATGTTTCCTTGCCATAGATCACATTCTTGGATTTCTGGTGGAGACCATTTCTTGGTCTAAAATCCGTAGGTGTTAGCCTATAGTATTATTGAAAATGGTCGCTCATGGCTATTTTCAAGGTCGCTCATGGCTATTTTCATAAAAAATGGGGGTTGTGTGGCCATTTATCATCGACTAGAGGCTCATAAACCTCACCCCACATATGTTTCCTTGCCATAGATTACATTCTTGGATTTCTGGTGGAAACCATTTCTTGGTTAAAAACTCGTACGTGTTAGCCTTCGGTATTATTGAAAATGGTCATTCATGGCTATTTTCGGCAAAATGGGGGTTGTGTGGCCATTGATCGTCGACCAGAGGCTCATACACCTCACCCCACATATGTTTCCTTGTCGTAGATCACATTCTTGGATTTCTGGTGGAGACCATTTCTTGGTCAAAAATCCGTAGGTGTTAGCCTTCGATATTATTGAAAATGGTCGTTCATGGCTATTTTCGACAAAAATGGGGGTTGTGTGGCCATTGATCATCGACCAGAGGCTCATACACCTCACCCCACATATGTTTCCTTGCCATAGATCACATTCTTGGATTTCTGGTGGAGACCATTTCTTGGTCAAAAATCCGTAGGTGTTAGCCTTCGGTATTATTGTAAATGGTCATTCATGGCTATTTTCGACAAAAATGGGGGTTGTGTGGCCATTGATCATCGACCAGAGGCTCATACACTTCACCCCACATATGTTTCCTTGCCATAGATCACATTCTTGGATTTATGGTGGAGACCATTTCTAGGTCAAAAATCCGTAGGTGTTAGCCTTCAGTGTCATTGAAAATGGTCGTTCATGGCTATTTTCGACAAAAATTAGGGTTGTGTGGCCATTGATCATCGACTAGAGGCTCATACACCTCACCCCACATATGTTTCCTTGCCATAGATCACATTCTTGGATTTCTGGTGGAGACCATTTCTTGGTCAAAAATCCGTAGGTGTTAGCCTTCGGTATTATTGTAAATGGTCATTCATGGCTATTTTCGACAAAAATGGGGGTTGTGTGGCCATTGATCATCGACCAGACGCTCATACACCTCACCCCACATATGTTTCCTTGCCATAGATCACATTCTTGGATTTTTGGTGGAGACCATTTCTTGGTCAAAAACTCGTACGTGTTAGCCTTCGGTATTATTGAAAATGGTCGTTCATGGCTATTTTCGGCAAAATGGGGGTTCTGTGGCCATTGATCATCGACCAGAGGCTCGTACACCTCACCCCACATATGTTTCCTTTCCATAGATCACATTTTTGGATTTCTGGTGGAGACCATTTCTTGGTCAAAAATCCGTAGGTGTTAGCCTTCGGTATTATTGTAAATGGTCATTCATGGCTATTTTCGACAAAAATGGGGGTTGTGTGGCCATTGATCATCGACCAGACGCTCATACACCTCACCCCACATATGTTTCCTTGCCATAGATCACATTCTTGGATTTCTGGTGGAGACCATTTCTTGGTCAAAAATCCGTAGGTGTTAGCCTTCGGTATTATTGAAAATGGTCGTTCATGGCTATTTTCGACAAAAATGGGGGTTGTGTGGCCATTGATCATCGACCAGAGGCTCATACACCTCACCCCACATATGTTTCCTTGCCATAGATCACATTCTTGGATTTCTGGTGGAGACCATTTCTTGGTCAAAAATCCGTAGGTGTTAGCCTTCGGTATTATTGAAAATGGTCGTTCATGGCTATTTTCGACAAAAATGGGGGTTGTGTGGCCATTGATCATCGACCAGACGCTCATACACCTCACCCCACATATGTTTCCTTGCCATAGATCACATTCTTGGATTTCTGGTGGAGACCATTTCTTGGTCTAAAATCCATAGGTGTTAGCCTCTAGTATTATTGAAAATGGTCGCTCATGGCTATTTTCAAGGTCGCTCATGGCTATTTTCATAAAAAATGGGGGTTATGTGGCCATTTATCATCGACTAGAGGCTCATAAACCTCGCCCCACATATGTTTCCTTGCCATAGATCACATTCTTGGATTTCTGGTGGAGACCATTTCTTGGTCAAAAACTCGTACGTGTTAGCCTTCGGTATTATTGAAAATGGTCGTTCATGGCTATTTTCGGCAAAATGGGGGTTGTGTGGCCATTCATTATCGACCAGAGGCTCGTACACCTCACCCCACATATGTTTCCTTGCCATAGATCACATTCTTGGATTTCTGGTGGAGACCATTTCTTGGTCAAAAATCCGTACGTGTTAGCCTTTGGTATTTTTGAAAATGGTCATTCATGGCTATTTTCGACAAAAATGGGGGTTGTGTGGCCATTGATCTTCGACCAGAGGCTCATACACCTCACCACACATATGTTTCCTTGCCATAGATCACATTCTTGGATTTATGGTGGAGACCATTTCTTGGTCAAAAATCCATAGGTGTTAGCCTTAAGTGTCATTGAAAATGGTCGTTCATGGCTATTTTCGACAAAAATTAGGGTTGTGTGGCCATTGATCGTCGACCAGAGGCTCATACACCTCACCCCACATATGTTTCCTTGCCATAGATCACATTCTTGGATTTCTGGTGGAGACCATTTCTTGGTCAAAAATCCGTAGGTGTTAGCCTTCGGTATTATTGAAAATGGTCGATCATGGCTATTTTCGACAAAAATGGGGGTTGTGTGGCCATTGATCATCGACCAGACGCTCATACACCTCACCCCACATATGTTTCCTTGCCATAGATCACATTCTTGGATTTCTGGTGGAGACCATTTCTTGGTCTAAAATCCGTAGGTGTTATCCTCTAGTATTATTGAAAATGGTCGCTCATGGCTATTTTCAAGGTCGCTCATGGCTATTTTCATAAAAAATGGGGGTTGTGTGGCCATTTATCATCGACTAGAGGCTCATAAACCTCACCCCACATATGTTTCCTTGCCATAGATTACATTCTTGGATTTCTGGTGGAAACCATTTCTTGGTTAAAAACTCGTACGTGTTAGCCTTCGGTATTATTGAAAATGGTCATTCATGGCTATTTTCGGCAAAATGGGGGTTGTGTGGCCATTGATCATCAACCAGAGGCTCGTACACCTCACCCCACATATGTTTCCTTGCCATAGATCACATTCTTGGATTTCTGGTGGAGACCATTTCTTGGTTAAAAATCCGTACGTGTTAGCCTTTGGTATTTTTGAAAATGGTCATTCATGGCTATTTTCGACAAAAATGGGGGTTGTGTGGCCATTGATCATCGACTAGAGGCTCATACACCTCACCCGACATATGTTTCCTTGCCATAGATCACATTCTTGGATTTCTGGTGCAGACATTTCTTGGTCAAAAATCCGTAGGTGTTAGCCTTCGGTATTATTGAAAATGGTCGTTCATGGCTATTTTCGACAAAAATGGGGGTTGTGTGGCCATTGATCATCGACCAGACGCTCATACACCTCACCCCACATATGTTTCCTTGCCATAGATCACATTCTTGGATTTCTGGTGGAGACCATTTCTTGGTCTAAAATCCATAGGTGTTAGCCTCTAGTATTATTGAAAATGGTCGCTCATGGCTATTTTCAAGGTCGCTCATGGCTATTTTCATAAAAAATGGGGGTTGTGTGGCCATTTATCATCGACTAGAGGCTCATAAACCTCACCCCACATATGTTTCGTTGCCATAGATTACATTCTTGGATTTCTGGTGGAAACCATTTCTTGGTTAAAAACTCGTACGTGTTAGCCTTCGGTATTATTGAAAATGGTCATTCATGGCTATTTTTGGCAAAATGGGGGTTGTGTGGCCATTGATCATCGACCAGAGGCTCATACACCTCACCCCACATATGTTTCCTTGCCATAGATCACATTCTTTGATTTCTGGTGGAGACCATTTCTTGGTCAAAAATCCGTAGGTGTTAGCCTTCGGTATTATTGAAAATGGTCGTTCATGGCTATTTTCGACAAAAATGGGGGTTGTGTGGCCATTGATCATCGACTAGAGGCTCATACACCTCACCCCACATATGTTTTCTTGCCATAGATCACATTCTTGGATTTCTGGTGGAGACCATTTCTTGGTCAAAAATCCGTAGGTGTTAGCCTTCGGTATTATTGAAAATGGTCGTTCATGGCTATTTTCGACAAAAATGGGGGTGTGTGGCCATTGATCATCGACCAGATGCTCATACACCTCACCCCACATATGTTTCCTTGCCATAGATCACATTCTTGGATTTCTGGTGGAGACCATTTCTTGGTCTAAAATCCGTAGGTCTTAGCCTCTAGTATTATTGAAAATGGTCGCTCATGGCTATTTTCATAAAAAATGGGGGTTGTGTGGCCATTTATCATCACCTAGAGGCTCATAAACCTCACCCCACATATGTTTCCTTGCCATAGATCACATTCTTGGATTTCTGGTGGAGACCATTTCTTGGTTAAAAACTCGTACGTGTTAGCCTTCGGTATTATTGAAAATGGTCGTTCATGGCTATTTTCGGCAAAATGGGGGTTGTGTGGCCATTGATCATCGACAAGAGGATCATACACCTCACCCCACATATGTTTCCTTGCCATAGATCACATTCTTGGATTCCTGGTGGAGACCATTTCTTGGTCAAAAATCCATACGTGTTAGCCTTTGGTATTTTTGAAAATGGTCATTCATGGCTATTTTCGACAAAAATGGGGGTTGTGTGGCCATTGATCATCGACTAGAGGCTCATACACCTCACCCCACATATGTTTCCTTGCCATAGATCACATTCTTGGATTTCTGGTGGAGACCATTTCTTGGTCAAAAATCCGTAGGTGTTAGCCTTCGGTATTATTGAAAATGGTCGTTCATGGCTATTTTCGACAAAAATGGGGGTTGTGTGGCCATGAGCGACCATTTTCAATAATACTAGAGGCTAACACCTACGGATTTTAGACCAAGAAATGGTCTCCACCAGAAATCCTAGAATGTGATCTATTGCAAGGAAACATATGGGGGGTGAGGTGGACGAGCCTCTGGTCGATGATCAATGGCCACACAACCCCCATTTTTGTCGAAAATAGCCATGAACGATCATTTACAATAATACCGAAGGCTAACACCTACGGATTTTTGACCAAGAAATGGTCTCCACCAGAAATCCAAGAATGTGATCTATGGCAAGGAAACATATGTGGGGTGAGGTTTATGAGCCTCTAGTCGATGATAAATGGCCACACAACCCCCATTTTTTATGAAAATAGCCATGAGCGACCTTGAAAATAGCCATGAGCGACCATTTTCAATAATACTAGAGGCTAACACCTACGGATTTTAGACCAAGAAATGGTCTCCACCAGAAATCCAAGAATGTGATCTATGGCAAGGAAACATATGTGGGGTGAGGTGTATGAGCGTCTGGTCGATGAACAATGGCCACACAACCCCCATTTTTTGTCGAAAATAGCCATGAACGACCATTTTCAATAATACCGAAGGCTAACACCTACGGATTTTTGACCAAGAAATGGTCTCCACCAGAAATCCAAGAATGTGATCTATGGCAAGGAAACATATGTGGGGTGAGGTGTATGAGCCTCTGGTCGATGATCATTGGCCACACAACCCCCATTTTTGTCGAAAATAGCCATGAACGACCATTTTCAATAATATCGAAGGCTAACACCTACGGATTTTTGACCAAGAAATGGTCTCCACCAGAAATCCAAGAATGTGATCTACGACAAGGAAACATATGTGGGGTGAGGTGTATGAGCCTCTGGTCGACGATCAATGGCCACACAACCCCCATTTTGCCGAAAATAGCCATGAATGACCATTTTCAATAATATCGAAGGCTAACACCTACGGATTTTTGACCAAGAAATGGTCTCCACCAGAAATCCAAGAATGTGATCTACGACAAGGAAACATATGTGGGGTGAGGTGTATGAGCCTCTGGTCGACGATCAATGGCCACACAACCCCCATTTTGCCGAAAATAGCCATGAATGACCATTTTCAATAATACCGAAGGCTAACACGTACGAGTTTTTAACCAAGAAATGGTTTCCACTAGAAATCCAAGAATGTAATCTATGGCAAGGAAACATATGTGGGGTGAGGTGTATGAGCCTAGTCGATGATAAATGGCCACACAACCCCCATTTTTTATGAAAATAGCCATGAGCGACCTTGAAAATAGCCATGAGCAACCATTTTCAATAATACTAGAGGCTAACACCTACGGATTTTGGACCAAGAAAAGGTCTCCACCAGAAATCCAAGAATGTGATCTATGGCAAGGAAACATATGTGGGGTGAGGTGTATGAGCGTCTGGTCGATGATCAATGGCCACACAACCCCCATTTTTGTCGAAAATAGCCATGAACGACCATTTTCAATAATACCGAAGGCTAACACCTACGGATTTTTGACCAAGAAATGGTCTCCACCAGAAATCCAAGAATGTGATCTATGGCAAGGAAACATATGTGGGGTGAGGTGTATGAGCCTCTAGTCGATGATCAATGGCCACACAACCCCCATTTTTGTCGAAAATAGCCATGAATGACCATTTTCAAAAATACCAAAGGCTAACACGTACGGATTTTTGACCAAGAAATGGTCTCCACCAGAAATCCAAGAATGTGATCTATGGCAAGGAAAGATATGTGGGGTGAGGTGTACGAGCCTCTGGTCGATGATCAATGGCCACACAACCCCCATTTTTGTCGAAAATAGCCATGAATGACCATTTTCAATAATACCGAAGGCTAACACGTACGAGTTTTTAACCAAGAAATGGTTTCCACCAGAAATCCTAGAATGTAATCTATGGCAAGGAAACATATGTGGGGTGAGGTGTATGAGCCTCTGGTCGATGATCAATGGCCACACAGCCCCCATTTTTTATGAAAATAGTCATGAGCGACCATTTTCAATAATACTAGAGGCTAAGACCTACGGATTTTTAACCAAGAAATGGTCTCCACCAGAAATCCAAGAATGTGATCTACGACAAGGAAACATATGTGGGGTGAGGTGTATGAGCGTCTGGTCGACGATCAATGGCCACACAACCCCAATTTTTGTCGAAAATAGCCATGAACGACCATTTTCAATAATACCAAAGGCTAACTCCTACGGATTTTTGACCAAGAAATGGTCGGGGTGAGGTTTACGAGCCTCTGGTCGATGATCAATGGCCACACAACCCCCATTTTTATGAAAATAGCCATGAGCGACCTTGAAAATAGCCATGAGCGACCATTTTCAATAATACTAGAGGCTAACACCTACGGATTTTAGACCAAGAAATGGTTTCCACCAGAAATCCAAGAATGTGATCTATGGCAAGGAAACATATGTGGGGTGAGGTGTATGAGCCTCTAGTCGACGATCAATGGCCACACAACCCCCATTTTGCCGAAAATAGCCATGAATGACCATTTTCAATAATACCGAAGGCTAACACCTATGGATTTTTGACCAAGAAATGGTCTCCACCATAAATCCAAGAATGTAATCTATGGCAAGGAAACATATGTGGGGTGAGGTGTATGAGCGTCTGGTCGACGATCAATGGCCACACAACCCCCATTTTTGTCGAAAATAGCCATGAACGACCATTTTCAATAATACCGAAGGCTAACACCTACGGATTTTTGACCAAGAAATGGTCTCCACCAGAAATCCAAGAATGTGATCTATGGCAAGGAAACATATGTGGGGTGAGGTGTATGAGCCTCTGGTCGACGATCAATGGCCACACAACCCTAATTTTTGTCGAAAATAGCCATGAACGACCATTTTCAATGACACTGAAGGCTAACACCTACGGATTTTTGACCAAGAAATGGTCTCCACCATAAATCCAAGAATGTGATCTATGGCAAGGAAACATATGTGTAGTGAGGTGTATGAGCCTCTGGTCGAAGATCAATGGCCACACAACCCCCATTTTTGTCGAAAATAGCCATGAATGACCATTTTAAAAAATACCAAAGGCTAACACATTCGGATTTTTGCCCAAGAAATGGTCTCCACCAGAAATCCAAGAATGTGATCTATGGCAAGGAAACATATGTGGGGTGAGGTGTACGAGCCTCTGGTCGATGATCAATTGCCACAGAACCCCCATTTTGCCGAAAATAGCCATGAACGACCATTTTCAATAATACCGAAGGCTAACACCTACGGATTTTTGACCAAGAAATGGTCTCCACCATAAATCCAAGAATGTAATCTATGGCAAGGAAACATATGTGGGGTGAGGTGTATGAGCGTCTGGTCGACGATCAATGGCCACACAACCCCCATTTTTGTCGAAAATAGCCATGAACGACCATTTTCAATAATACCGAAGGCTAACACCTACGGATTTTTGACCAAGAAATGGTCTCCACCATAAATCCAAGAATGTGATCTATGGCAAGGAAACATATGTGGGGTGAGGTGTATGAGCGTCTGGTCGATGATCAATGGCCACACAACCCCCATTTTTGTCGAAAATTGCCATGAACGACTATTTTCAATAATATCGAAGGCTAACACGTACGAGTTTTTAACCAAGAAATGGTTTCCACCAGAAATCCAAGAATGTAATCTATGGCAAGGAAACATATGTGGGGTGAGGTTTATGAGCCTCTGGTCGATGATAAATGTCACACCCGGTTTTTAGAAGGTAAACCGAATGCGAACCATGTACGTGCCAGGATCAGTTATTCACGTACACAGCAGTTACATAATATGGACATCATCACACAGTGCTCAAAATAGTATTAATAAGGGAAATAGTCGATTACATCATACGTCTGAGACGTCCATATAGTCCTTACAATAAATCAAAGTGCGGAAAAGAAACGTAGATAACACGGCCTTCACAGGCAGCCGACTGGGGGTTGCCGTTAACCCACACCTAGAACTCGTCGTAGTCTTGGAACTCCTGGAAGTCTCCTTCCACAGCTTCATCTTCGCCTGAGCAGTGGTTGCAATGCTGACAACCTGGGGGGGGGGGGGGGTTTGGTGTGTAGAGCAAGGGTGAGTACACATCAACATACTCAGCAAGCATCCTGTTTGGCTGTAGTGGACTAGCTTTATGTGGGGATAAGTCAAGCAGTTGCTTTTAGTTGGTCAGATTATTATTTACTAGTAGAAAGCCAAGTTTTAGCATTAACCCAAGTTATTAACCCGATGTACCCTTTCCAAACGGAAAGAATACCACTTACCAGCACCATAATCATAACCAGAACCATCAATCTCATAACCACCTGTACCACAATGTCTCTGATCAAGTACCACTAATCACTGGAGCTCCCTTGGCCGCTCATAACCGCGAGCACGGCTGATATATCAGTTTCATAACACTCTGCAGAGGTTGTGCACTTTACCCACAAGCCGTGATTCCCTCTTGCCTCGGGCCGATCAAACCCTTAAACACTACCAAGGTGAATAGGCAGGGTTTCACTACGTAGCCTTTACAAAGATTCCCCGGGGCTGTAGCCACCCGTTAGGTTTCCTAAATGCACCGCACTCCTCCCCAAGGGGCGAACCCAAACTTGGCAGAGCGAGCCGCATACACCGAGCCCCATTGACGGCACGACGGCTAAGTGAACTACACCCCGGATCCTCTAATTATTCAGCTAAGGGCACCCCATTCCACCCTCATGGTTGCACTGTTTTCCCGGGCGGTCATCCATAGAACAGGTCCTTACGGAGAGGCACTCGAGAAACCGCTCGAGTCCCCTTGAAAACCACAAGTACAACATCATAATAAGAGAAGGGAAAACAGCGTATCATAGATAATCACATCATGTTCATTGATTAGAGTTGAGCAATAGCATCAGACTAAGTAGTAATAATCCGACCCAAATAGGTAAACAAGGACATGGATAACAAAAGCTAGTCAATCCTTAGGTATAAATGTGTAATGCGGGAGGTGAATTAAAGAATGAATAGGACATAGATAGGTCAAAGGACACTTGCCTCCACCAAACGACTGCTGCTCAGGGGCTTCTCCTGCGAATTCCTCGGGCTCTTCGACCGGATCGTTCTCTATGCGAGCGCAAACATACATACATCCATCCACATATTTAATACAAAAGAACAGTACACCATACAAGATAACAAATAAAGCGAATATGCATCAAGTATGACATTCGATAACGCATTTGTTATGGTTAGAAAGAAACGGGGAAGGTCTCGCAGGGGGTTAAATCTTATGCACTAACGATCAATTACAATTGGTTCTTAACAAAAGAATTCTGTTATATATATTTATATATACTGATGGAAACCTAATCACTTTTAGTTGATCAACATTGCACAGGGTAAACAATTAACTACGTGAATCAATAACATAACGGAATTTTAAATTAAACTTCCTATTTTCCCATAGCATAAACAGTGATTAGCCTACTTAAAATACAGTAATCATGATCACAGAAAGTAAATAAAATAAAATAAAAAAAAATAAAAAACAGAAGGGGGGGGGCGGTTGAACCGGCCCTAGGCGGGGCGCGGGCGGGGCTGCGGGCGGCCGGGCTGGCGAGGGCGGGGCGGCCGAACCGGCGGAGCGCAGGGGCGGCCGAACCGGCGGGGCAGGGGGGCGGCGCAGGGGGCGGCCGAGCCGGCCGTGGGGCGGCCGAGCCGGGCGAGGCAGGGGGGCGGGGCGGCCGAGCCGGCCATGGCGGCTGGGCTGGGCGGCGGGCGGCCGGACCGGGCGGGCAGGGAGGCGGCCGAACCGGCCATGGGGAAAGGGGAGAGGGGATGGGGGAGGGAGGAGAGGGGGAGGGGGGAGGGCTTACCGGCGTCGGGGATCGACGGCGAGGGGCGGCCGGCGGCAGGGGGCGGCCGAGGGCGGCGGTTGGGCAGGGGGCGGCGGCGGCTTAGGGCAGGGGTAGGGGCGGCGGCTAGGGTGGGGAAGAGAGAAAATGAGAGGGGAGAGGGAGAGGGTTAGGGAATAAGGGAAAGAGGGGGGGGGCGGCTGGGCCTATTGGGCCCAAGGGGGGGGCGCCAGGGGGCGGCTGGGCCGGACGGGGTCGGCCCACGGCGCGGGAGAGAGAGAAAAAGAGGAGAGAGAAAAAAAAGAGGGAGAAAAAAGAAAGAAAAGATCTTCTCCACATTTTCGAAATCCGATCTTTCTACATGAATGCAATTGCGCTTTCAAAGCAATCAAAAGAAATGCAAGGTTCGGCATGGTGCATCAAGCAACATAAAGCATTTAGGGTTTTTATACGTACGGGAATTCCAAACCGAATCCCGCTAGAACTTTGGAAAAGGTCAAGGTTTAGCGAGGGGAAAAAGAAAAGGAAAAGGTAACGCCCGAATTTTGGCGAGTAAAGAAAAGAAAAAATTCAACTGCAAAATTCGGGGCGTTACAAACCTATCCCCCTTAAAAGAATCTCGCCCTCGAGATTCAGGGCTGGCTAGCAAAGAGCTCCGGGTACTTAGCCATCAGATCATCTTCACGCTCCCAGGTTGCTTCTTCCTCAGAGTGGTGACTCCATCTGACTTTGCACATTCTGACGGTCTTCCTTCGGGTGACTCTATCTGCAACCTCAAGGATCTGAGCTGGCTTCTCAACATAGGTCAAGTCCTCCTGGACTTCCAGACCTTCCACTGGCAACTGCTCTTCTGGCACACGCAAACACTTCTTCAATTGAGACACATGAAAGACATCATGCACAGCAGACAAACTCTCTGGCAAACTGAGCTGATAAGCCACTTCTCCACGCTTTGAGAGAATTTGATACGGACCAATGTAGCGGGGTGCTAGCTTGCCTTTCACTCCGAACCTTCTGACTCCTCTGATCAGTGACACTTTCAGATAAACAAAGTCTCCGACTTCGAAACTCAGCTCTCTTCTTCTTGTGTCTGCATAGCTTCGCTGCCTTGATTGCGCTATCTTCAGATTCTCTCGGACCATCTTGATGTTCTCTTCGGCTTCAAGCAAAATGTCTGGCCCAAACACTTGCTTTTCTCCAGGCTGATCCCATTGCAACGGAGTTCTACAACTCCTTCCATAAAGCGCTTGAAACGGTGACATCTTCAAACTGGCCTGATAACTGTTGTTATAGGAAAACTCTGCATAAGGCAATCGCTTGTCCCATCCGGACTGATCTTGCAACGCACAGGCTCTCAACATATCTTCAAGAATTTGATTGGTTCTTTCAGTCTGGCCATCTGTCTGCGGGTGATAAGCTGAACTGAAATTCAGATGCGTGCCCAAGGCTTCATGCAACTGCTGCCAGAAATGAGAGGTGAACTGCGTTCCTCTGTCTGACACTATCTTCTTTGGCACACCATGAAGACAAACGATCCGAGACATATACAATTCTGCTAATACTGCACTGTTGTAGTTGGTCTTGACAGGTATGAAGTGAGCTGACTTGGTCAAGCGGTCCACTACTACCCAAATGGAATCGTAGCCGGCTCGAGTGCGAGGCAATCCGACTATGAAATCCATACCAATTTCATCCCATTTCCACTGAGGGATCTGCAACGGTTGCAACAATCCAGCTGGTCTCTGGTGTTCTGCCTTAATTCTTCGACAACTATCGCACATAGCCACATGCTCTGCGATTTCTCTTTTCATTCCGTACCACCAGAATTTCTTCTTCAGATCCTGATACATCTTCTCACTGCCAGGGTGAATCGAATAAGCTGTCTCATGAGCTTCCTTGAGAATCAACTCCCGAATAGACTGGACATTGGGAACACACAAGCGGTCTTTGAACCATATCACGCCTTCTGCATCTTCTTGAAAATCTTTGCCTTTGCCATCTAGAATCAATCGCCGGATCTCACTGATTTTCTCATCATTCTTCTGCGCTTCTTTGATTTCGCGCTCCAAGGTAGGTTCCAATTCAACTGTGACTCCTCGCGAATTGTTCAGAAATCCGAGACTCAACCTGTCAAACTCCTTGGCCAACTCATAAGGCATCGGACGAGCGACCATCAGATTGACTTGACTCTTTCTGCTCAGAGCATCTGCCACTACGTTTGCTTTGCCTGGATGGTAATGAATCTCCAACTCATAGTCTTTGATCAATTCTAACCATCTTCGCTGCCTCATGTTCAATTCTGACTGAGTGAATATGTACTTCAGACTCTTGTGGTCTGTGTAAACATCGCATTTCTGTCCATACAGATAGTGCCTCCATGTCTTCAGTGCGTGAACCACTGCTGCCAACTCTAGATCATGGATTGGGTAGTTCTTCTCATGAACCTTCAACTGTCGGGACGAGTAAGCCACAACTCTTCCCTCTTGCATCAACACACATCCCAAACCTGTGTAACAAGCATCGCAATACACCGAGAAGGGCTTGTGCACATCAGGCAAGACTAGGACAGGCGCTGTAGTCAACTTCTCTTTCAGCGCTTCAAAGGCCTCTTGGCATTTCTGGGTCCACTTGAACTCAACCTTGTTGCCTAGCAACGCTGTCATTGGCTTCGCAATCTTCGAAAACCCTTCAATGAATCGCCGATAATATCCGGCCATTCCAATGAAGCTCTTGATTCCTCGAGCATCCGTTGGCGCTTTCCAGTTTAGAATGTCTGCCACTTTCTTCGGATCCACAGCCAATCCTTCTTTGTTGATTATGTGACCCAAGAACAGGACTTCGCTGATCCAGAACTCACACTTGCTCAACTTTGCATACAACTGGTGCTCTCGCAATCTCTGCAATACCATCCTCAAATGATCTGCATGCTCTTCTTCACTTTGAGAATAAACCAGAATGTCATCAATGAATACCACCACGAACTTATCAAGATAATCCATGAATACACTGTTCATCAAGTTCATAAAGAATGCTGGCGCATTGGTCAAACCAAAAGACATCACTGTGAACTCATATAAACCATACTTGGTAATGAATGCCGTCTTCGGAATGTCCGAAGGTCGGATCCTGAGCTGATGATAACCTGACCTCAGATCGATCTTGGAGAACACACTGGCTCCTCTCAACTGGTCGAACAGATCTTCTATTCTGGGCAAAGGATACTTGTTCTTGATCGTGACCTCATTCAAAGCTCGATAATCAATACACATCCTCTTAGTACCATCTTTCTTTTCTACGAACAAGACAGGGGCGGCCCAAGGCGAGGTGCTTGGCCGGATGTAACCTTTCTCTGACAGCTCATCAATCTGCTTCTTAAGCTCAACCAACTCTGGTCCAGATATTCTGTAAGCTCTCTTAGAGATGGGGGCGGTTCCAGGAAGAAGCTCTATAGCAAATTCAACTTTCCGCTCTGGTGGCATACCCGGTAAATCCTTTGGAAACACATCTGGGAATTCAGACACAACCTTGATACTCTCAATTGGGTCTGCTTCACTGCTATCGACAGCCATCTGATAACAACTTCCTTTCTTTGGCTCAGGCGGGACTAACTCGGTCACCACTTCCTCTCCTAGTGGGGACACCAACTTGATTGTCCTTTTATCACAACTGATAACTGCCTGATACTTATCTAGCCAATTCATCCCTAGGATGACATCTATTCCCTGAGTACCCATTACTATAAGGTTGGCGGGAAACGCTATCCCCCTTATTTCCACACTTACATTTAAACAAATGCTATCAGCTCGAATTCTACCACCGGCTGAGTCAATTTGAATGGGGGTTGACATGGTAGTAATTGGAAGATTATGTGCTTCTACCCATGATGCAGTAATGAAAGAATGTGTTGCTCCAGTATCAAATAACACTTCTGCAATATGGGAATCGACTGGGAACATACCTACTGTCATGCCGGGGGTCTCCTGAACTGCTTCAGCCTCCAAGTGATTCAATCTTCCATGATTATAGCGCTGCTGAGAGCGATTGCCTGCTCCAGGCTGAGGCACATTCTGCTTTGCTGGGGCATTGGGGCCTGACTGCTGCTGGGCTGCCTTCTTCGGACATTGCATCACCCAGTGGCCTTGCTCTCCACAGTGGAAACATGCTCTGTTTCCAACCTGAGCTGGTGCTGCCTGACTGTTCTGCTGATTTGCTGGGGCAGGAAGACGAGGTGCTTGCTGATTCTGCTTTTGAAACTGACCTCCTGACTGATTGCTCTGACGGTTCTGGTACTGATTCTGAGGGTACTGCCTTTGGAACTGCTGATACTGCTGACGCTGCTGATGCTGCTGAGGTGGACGCTGGTTCTGCCTGAACTGCTGAGGTTGATTGCCTGAGAAACGGGGACGGCTGCTGCTTCCAGGCTGGGGTCCACTGATCTTGCGCTTACGATCTTCCATCTCCTTGCGCTTCCTTTCTGTCATGATTGCTCTGTCAATCAGGTGCTGGAATGTCGGGAAGGTGTGGTTCATCAGCTGATACTGCAGAGGGTCAACCAAGCCTCTCAGAAAACGGTATTGTCGCTTGGCGTCGGTGTTGACATCTTCAGGAGCATAGCGAGACAATTGCAGAAACCTGTCTCGATACTCACTGACAGACGATGACCCTTGCTTAAGGGCCAGGAACTCCTCCTTCTTCACTGTCATCAGACCTGCAGGGACATGGTACTGACGAAAGCTACCTCGGAATTCTTCCCAGGTGATGGTGTCGGGGTTGGCATGGGTGGCGAGGTAAGACTCCCACCATGACTGGGCTGCTCCTCTCAACAGACGGGGACCATACAAGACTTTCTCCCGGTCATCGCACTGAGCGGTATGCAACTCCCGCTCCACAGTGCGCAGCCAATCTTCAGCATCCATGGGGTCAGAAGAGTGAGCGAACGTTGGTGGATGACCTCTCATGAATTCAGCACGCTTGTCTCTAGGCATCTGAGGCATCTGAGGCTGGGGTGGTGCTTGCTGCTGTTGCTGCTGCTGCTGCTGCTGAATGGCGGCCAGAGTCTGACCGATGGCTTGAACTGCCTGAGTCTGCATCAGAAACATCTGCTCAATCGACATCGGGGGCGGGGGCGGCAGGTGCTGCTGCTGGGGCACCTCATCCTGCGGAGCGGCTCGCTCCTGCTGAGCACGCCTTCCTCCTCTACGCCTGTTCTCTGACATCTGCAGAACGCAACCACACATCAGAACTGATCTGGCAAAGCTTGCAGCATAAGAAAAGAGTATAGAATTCTCCAACAGCACTGAACAGATGAGCATCTTCACTGATCTCCAACACAGACCACACAGCTTCTCAGATAAAGAGGAAAGGAGAATAATGGGTTTCCCAACTATATAACTAACTTTATTGACATAGTATGTAAACCAAAATGCAGGGGGTACCCACACTCTGGTGACAATCATTACAAAGATCCAAACCAAACATAGTTCATCATGACAAACATAAATGCACAGGATATAGCAAACTACCCTGTCTAACTAAAACTAACTAAGACCGAGACTAACGCTAAGACTGAAGCTTCCATGTATATATTTATTTCGTATTAATTACAAGATCCAACTCTAACGATCTATGGTTCTAGGTTTATCTTGGTCTTGCAGGCGGGATTGCCATAAGACTGGTGTCCACGCTGAGGTGAGCGGTACGGGTGCTGAGTCCCAACGGGAGCGGGGGAACCACCGTCCAGAAAACGACGTTCCGCGCGCTCAGCCCGCAGCAGGGCGATCTCAGCACGAGCCCTACTCAGCTCGTCTAATGCATGGTCCAGCTCCGTGTTTAGCACGGCGGCTAGGTTGACTGTGCTGCTCAACCTAGGATTGCCCTCACCGACAGGTGAGACAATCACGCCTCCTGTGCTGCCAGATGAACGGCGGGGGTAATACTTCAGGTCAAGACCGTCAGCTGCCCCACCGAAAACCGAGCAGTAGTGCGAAAGCGCACGCCGTGCAGCATCTTGCATGGCTGCCTCAGCTGAGTCCCGCTCAGAGATAGAATAGTGCTCTGAACAGGCCTCTGCACCCTGGAGACTGTCCTCCGGGCAGCGCACCAAGCAAGTCGCCTCCCAGCGGTCCGGGTAGACCCCGCGACTATGCTGGTAGACCACACAGCGATACTCGACGGACCAAGTATGCCGGTCAAATGCCCGACGTAGCAGGGTGTCGAGCGCATCATGGAAGTGGCACCCGCGAGCAGCGTCGCGAGTGATGGGTCGAGCAACCCATCCTTCCGGCTCAGGGTTAGCAGAGAAGTCGGTGTCGTGGCTCGAGCTGTCGTCGCCTCCTCCGTCGTCTGGGTCTCCTCCAGCAGCTACTCCAGAGGCTGGGGCGCCCAGTGGTGGTGCAGGGGGCGGCTCCAGAGGAAGCACAGGGGAGCAGCTCCTCACAGACTCTATCTCCTGGTGGAGCGAGAGGGAAGAGCTCTGCTGCTCCTGTCGTCGACGTTCCTGCTCCTCACGCAGGCGGTGGTGTAGTCTCTCCAAGTGGCTGGACTGTCCGGCCACGGGACGGCGAAGCGGACGCTCAGCAAGGCGGGAAGGTAAGAAGGGGATGACTGACTTTCGTGCAGTGTGTCTAAGTCGAGCCATCTACAAAAGACATCGCAAGCAAAAGGGTGAGAACAGAATTAATATGACCAGCAAGTAATGAATCATAAGTAAATGAAGGATCAGAATAAAACATAATTTTCAGCAAGGTATAATATGTAGTAGAACATAGGTTTGGTCAGTAGGACCAACTTTTGAAGGGATATCAAAGTCAAGGAAGAGACAGAGGTCTATAGTCCTTAGAACGACCATTCTACTCTAGGTTAGCGGTCCTACAGTCAGCACGGCTTTGATACCACTTATGTCACACCCGGTTTTTAGAAGGTAAACCGAATGCGAACCATGTACGTGCCAGGATCAGTTATTCACGTACACAGCAGTTACATAATATGGACATCATCACACAGTGCTCAAAATAGTATTAATAAGGGAAATAGTCGATTACATCATACGTCTGAGACGTCCATATAGTCCTTACAATAAATCAAAGTGCGGAAAAGAAACGTAGATAACACGGCCTTCACAGGCAGCCGACTGGGGGTTGCCGTTAACCCACACCTAGAACTCGTCGTAGTCTTGGAACTCCTGGAAGTCTCCTTCCACAGCTTCATCTTCGCCTGAGCAGTGGTTGCAATGCTGACAACCTGGGGGGGGGGTTTGGTGTGTAGAGCAAGGGTGAGTACACATCAACATACTCAGCAAGCATCCCGTTTGGCTGTAGTGGACTAGCTTTATGTGGGGATAAGTCAAGCAGTTGCTTTTAGTTGGTCAGATTATTATTTACTAGTAGAAAGCCAAGTTTTAGCATTAACCCAAGTTATTAACCCGATGTACCCTTTCCAAACGGAAAGAATACCACTTACCAGCACCATAATCATAACCAGAACCATCAATCTCATAACCACCTGTACCACAATGTCTCTGATCAAGTACCACTAATCACTGGAGCTCCCTTGGCCGCTCATAACCGCGAGCACGGCTGATATATCAGTTTCATAACACTCTGCAGAGGTTGTGCACTTTACCCACAAGCCGTGATTCCCTCTTGCCTCGGGCCGATCAAACCCTTAAACACTACCAAGGTGAATAGGCAGGGTTTCACTACGTAGCCTTTACAAAGATTCCCCGGGGCTGTAGCCACCCGTTAGGTTTCCTAAATGCACCGCACTCCTCCCCAAGGGGCGAACCCAAACTTGGCAGAGCGAGCCGCATACACCGAGCCCCATTGACGGCACGACGGCTAAGTGAACTACACCCCGGATCCTCTAATTATTCAGCTAAGGGCACCCCATTCCACCCTCATGGTTGCACTGTTTTCCCGGGCGGTCATCCATAGAACAGGTCCTTACGGAGAGGCACTCGAGAAACCGCTCGAGTCCCCTTGAAAACCACAAGTACAACATCATAATAAGAGAAGGGAAAACAGCGTATCATAGATAATCACATCATGTTCATTGATTAGAGTTGAGCAATAGCATCAGACTAAGTAGTAATAATCCGACCCAAATAGGTAAACAAGGACATGGATAACAAAAGCTAGTCAATCCTTAGGTATAAATGTGTAATGCGGGAGGTGAATTAAAGAATGAATAGGACATAGATAGGTCAAAGGACACTTGCCTCCACCAAACGACTGCTGCTCAGGGGCTTCTCCTGCGAATTCCTCGGGCTCTTCGACCGGATCGTTCTCTATGCGAGCGCAAACATACATACATCCATCCACATATTTAATACAAAAGAACAGTACACCATACAAGATAACAAATAAAGCGAATATGCATCAAGTATGACATTCGATAACGCATTTGTTATGGTTAGAAAGAAACGGGGAAGGTCTCGCAGGGGGTTAAATCTTATGCACTAACGATCAATTACAATTGGTTCTTAACAAAAGAATTCTGTTATATATATTTATATATACTGATGGAAACCTAATCACTTTTAGTTGATCAACATTGCACAGGGTAAACAATTAACTACGTGAATCAATAACATAACGGAATTTTAAATTAAACTTCCTATTTTCCCATAGCATAAACAGTGATTAGCCTACTTAAAATACAGTAATCATGATCACAGAAAGTAAATAAAAATAAAATAAAAAAAAATAAAAAACAGAAGGGGGGGGGGCGGTTGAACCGGCCCTAGGGCGGTTGAACCGGCCCTAGGCGGGGCGCGGGCGGGGCTGCGGGCGGCCGGGCTGGCGAGGGCGGGGCGGCCGAACCGGCGGAGCGCAGGGGCGGCCGAACCGGCGGGGCAGGGGGGCGGCGCAGGGGGCGGCCGAGCCGGCCGTGGGGCGGCCGAGCCGGGCGAGGCAGGGGGGCGGGGCGGCCGAGCCGGCCATGGCGGCTGGGCTGGGCGGTGGGCGGCCGGACCGGGCGGGCAGGGAGGCGGCCGAACCGGCCATGGGGAAAGGGGAGAGGGGATGGGGGAGGGAGGAGAGGGGGAGGGGGGAGGGCTTACCGGCGTCGGGGATCGACGGCGAGGGGCGGCCGGCGGCAGGGGGCGGCCGAGGGCGGCGGTTGGGCAGGGGGCGGCGGCGGCTTAGGGCAGGGGTAGGGGCGGCGGCTAGGGTGGGGAAGAGAGAAAATGAGAGGGGAGAGGGAGAGGGTTAGGGAATAAGGGAAAGAGGGGGGGGGGGGGCGGCTGGGCCTATTGGGCCCAAGGGGGGGGCGCCAGGGGGCGGCTGGGCCGGCCGGGGTCGGCCCACGGCGCGGGAGAGAGAGAAAAAGAGGAGAGAGAAAAAAAAGAGGGAGAAAAAAGAAAGAAAAGATCTTCTCCACATTTTCGAAATCCGATCTTTCTACATGAATGCAATTGCGCTTTCAAAGCAATCAAAAGAAATGCAAGGTTCGGCATGGTGCATCAAGCAACATAAAGCATTTAGGGTTTTTATACGTACGGGAATTCCAAACCGAATCCCGCTAGAACTTTGGAAAAGGTCAAGGTTTAGCGAGGGGAAAAAGAAAAGGAAAAGGTAACGCCCGAATTTTGGCGAGTAAAGAAAAGAA
>NW_023366960.1:0-66505 GCF_902167145.1 Zea mays | reverse complement strand
AAAACTCTTACGTGTTAGCCTTCGGTATTATTGAAAATGGTCGTTCATGGCTATTTTCGGCAAAATGGGGGTTCTGTGGCCATTGATCATCGACCAGAGGCTCGTACACCTCACCCCACATATGTTTCCTTGCCATAGATCACATTCTTGGATTTCTGGTGGAGACCATTTCTTGGTCAAAAATCCGTAGGTGTTAGCCTCTAGTATTATTGAAAATGGTCGCTCATGGCTATTTTCAAGGTCGCTCATGGCTATTTTCATAAAAAATGGGGGTTGTGTGGCCATTTATCATCGACTAGAGGCTCATAAACCTCACCCCACATATGTTTCCTTGCCATAGATTACATTCTTGGATTTCTGGTGGAAACCATTTCTTGGTCAAAAATCCGTACGTGTTAGCCTTCGGTATTATTGAAAATGGTCGCTCATGGCTATTTTCAAGGTCGCTCATGGCTATTTTCATAAAAAATGGGGGTTGTGTGGCCATTTATCATCGACTAGAGGCTCATAAACCTCACCCCACATATGTTTCCTTGCCATAGATCACATTCTTGGATTTCTGGTGGAGACCATTTCTTGGTCAAAAACTCGTACGTGTTAGCCTTCGGTATTATTGAAAATGGTCGTTCATGGCTATTTTCGGCAAAATGGGGGTTGTGTGGCCATTGATCATCGACCAGAGGCTCGTACACCTCAACCCCACATATGTTTCCTTGCAATAGATCACATTCTTGGATTTCTGGTGGAGACCATTTCTTGGTCAAAAATCCGTAGGTGTTAGCCTTCGGTATTATTGAAAATGGTCATTCATGCCATTTCTTCGTTAAAAACTCGTACGTGTTAGCCTTCGGTATTATTGAAAATGGTCGTTAATCACTATTTTCGAAATAAATGGGGGTTGTGTGGCCATTTATCATTGACTAGAGGCTCGTACACTTCACCCCACATACGTTTTCTTGCTATAGATCACATTCTTAGATTTCTGGTGGAGACCATTTCTTGGTCAAAAATCCGTAGGTGTTAGCCTTCTGTATTATTGAAAATGGTCGTTCATAGCTATTTTCGACAAAAATGGGGGTTGTGTGGCCATTGATCATCGACCAAAGGCTCATACACCTCACCCCACATATGTTTCCTTGCCATAGACCACATTCTTGGATTTCTGGTGGAGACCATTTGTTGGTCAAAAATCCGTAGGTGTTAGCCTTCGGTATTATTGAAAATGGTCGTACATGGCTAATTGCATCAAAAATGGGGTTTGTGTGGCCATTTATCATCAACCAGAGGCTCGTACACCTCACCCCACATATGTTTCCTTGCCATAGATCACATTCTTGGATTTCTATTTGAGAGCATTTCTTGGTCAAAAATTCGTACGTGTTAGCCTTCAGTATTATTGAAAATGGTCGTGGTCGTTCATGGCTATTTTCGACAAAATGGGGGTTGTGTGGCCATTGATCATCGACCAGAGGCTCATACACCTCACCCACATATGTTTCCTTGTCGTAGATCACATTCTTGGATTTCTGGTGGAGACCATTTCTTGGTCAAAAATCCGTATGTGTTAGCCTACGGTATTATTGAAAATTTTCGTTCATGGCTATTTTCTACAAAATAGAGGTTCTGTGGCCATTGATCATCGACCAGAGGCTCATACACCTCACCCACATATGTTTTCTTGCCGCAGAACACATTCTTGGATTTCTGGTGGAGACCATTTCTTGGGCAAAAATCCGAATGTGTTAGCCTTCGGTATTATTGAAAATGGTTATTCATGGCTATTTTCGACAAAAATGGGGGTTGTGTGGCCATTTATCTTCAACCAGAGGCTCATACACCTCACTACACATATGTTTTCTTGCCATAGATCACAATCTTGGATTTATGGTGGAGACCATTTCTTGGTCAAAAATCCGTAGGTGTTAGCCGTCAGTGTCATTGAAAATGGTCATTCATGGCTATTTTCGGCAAAATGGGGGTTGTGTGGCCATTGATCGTCGACCAGAGGCTCATACACCTCACCCCACATATGTTTCCTTGTCGTAGATCACATTCTTGGATTTCTGGTGGAGACCATTTCTTGGTCAAAAATCTGTAGGTGTTAGCCTTCGATATTATTGAAAATGGTCGTTCATGGCTATTTTCGACAAAAATGGGGGTTGTGTGGCCATTGATCATCGACCAGAGGCTCATACACCTCACCCCACATATGTTTCCTTGCCATAGATCACATTCTTGGATTTCTGGTGGAGACCATTTCTTGGTCAAAAATCCGTAGGTGTTAGCCTTCGGTATTATTGAAGATGGTCGTTCATGGCTATTTTCGACAAAAATGGGGGTTGTGTGGCCATTGATCATCGACCAGAGGCTCATACACCTCACCCCACATATGTTTCCTTGCCATAGGTCACATTCTTGTTTTTCTGGTGGAGACCATTTCTTGGTCAAAAAATCGTGGGTGTTAGCCTTCGGTATTATTGAAAATGGTCGTTCATGGCTATTTTCATAAAAAATGGGGGTTGTGTGGCCATTGATCATCGACCAGACGCTCATACACCTCACCCCACATATGTTTCCTTGCCATAGATCACATTCTTGGATTTCTGGTGGAGACCATTTCTTGGTCAAAAATCCGTAGGTCTTAGCCTCTAGTATTATTGAAAATGGTCGCTCATGGCTATTTTCATAAAAAATGGGGGTTGTGTGGCCATTGATCATCGACCAAGCCATGAACGACCATTTTCAAAAATACCAAAGGCTAACACGTACGGATTTTTTTACCAAGAAATGGTCTCCACCAGAAATCCAAGAATGTGATCTATGGCAAGGAAACATATGTGGGGTGAGGTTTATGAGCCTCTAGTCGATGATAAATGGCCACACAACCCCCATTTTTTATGAAAATAGACATGAGCGACCTTGAAAATAGCCATGAGCGACCATTTTCAATAATACTAGAAAAATCCGTAGGTCTTAGCCTCTAGTATTATTGAAAATGGTCGCTCATGGCTATTTTCATAAAAAATGGGGGTTGTGTGGCCATTGATCATCGACTAGAGGCTCATACACCTCACCCCACATATGTTTCCTTGCCATAGATCACATTCTTGGATTTCTGGTGGAGACCATTTCTTGGTCTAAAATCCGTAGGTGTTAGCCTCTAGTATTATTGAAAATGGTCGCTCATGGCTATTTTCATAAAAAATGGGGGTTGTGTGGCCATTGATCATCGACCAGAGGCTCGTACACCTCACCCCACATATGTTTCCTTGCCATAGATTACATTCTTGGATTTCTGGTGGAAACCATTTCTTGGTTAAAAACTCGTCCGTGTTAGCCTTTGGTATTATTGAAAATGGTCATTCATGGCTATTTTCGGCAAAATGGGGGTTGTCTGGCCATTGATCATCGACCAGAGGCTCATACACCTCACCCCACATATGTTTCCTTGCCATAGATCACATTCTTGGATTTCTGGTGGAGACCATTGATCTTCGACCAAAGGCTCATACACCTCACTACACATATGTTTCCTTGCCATAGATCACATTCTTGGATTTATGGTGGAGACCATTTCTTGGTCAAAAATCCGTAGGTGTTAGCCTTCAGTGTCATTGAAAATGGTCGTTCATGGCTATTTTCGACAAAAATTAGGGTTGTGTGGCCATTGATCGTCGACCAGAGGCTCATACACCTCACCCCACATATGTTTCCTTGCCATAGATCACATTCTTGGATTTCTGGTGGAGACCATTTGTTGGTCAAAAATCCATAGGTGTTAGCTTTCGATATTATTGAAAATGGTCGTTCATGGCTATTTTCATCAAAAATGGGGGTTGTGTGGCCATTTATCATCGACCAGAGGCTCGTACACCTCACCCCACATATGTTTCCTTGCTATAGATTACATTCTTGGATTTCTGGTGGAAACCATTTCTTGGTTAAAAACTCGTACGTGTTAGCCTTCGGTATTATTGAAAATGGTCGTTCATGGCTATTTTCGGCAAAATGGGGGTTGTGTGGCCATTGATCATCGACCAGAGGCTCATACACCTCACCTCACATATGTTTCCTTGCCATAGATCACATTCTTGGATTTCTGGTGGAGACCATTGATCTTCGACCAGAGGCTCATACACCTCACTACACATATGTTTCCTTGCCATAGATCACATTCTTGGATTTCTGGTGGAGACCATTTCTTGGGCAAAAATCCGAATGTGTTAGCCTTCGGTATTTTTGAAAATGGTCATTCATGGCTATTTTCGACAAAAATGGGGGTTGTGTGGCCATTGATCATCGACTAGAGGCTCATACACCTCACCACATATGTTTCCTTGCCATAGATCACATTCTTGGATTTCTGGTGGAAACCATTTCTTGGTTAAAAACCCGTACGTGTTAGCCTTTGGTATTATTGAAAATGGTCGTTCATGGCTATTTTCGGCAAAATGGGGGTTGTGTGGCCATTGATCATCGACCAGAGGCTCGTACACCTCACCCCACATATGATTCCTAGCCATAGATCACATTCTTGGATTTCTGGTGGAGACCATTTCTTGGTCTAAAATTCGTAGGTGTAGCCTCTAGTATTATTGAAAATGGTCGCTCATGGCTATTTTCAAGGTCGCTCATGGCTATTTTCATAAAAAATGGGGGTTGTGTGGCCATTTATCATCGACTAGAGGCTCATAAACCTCACCCCACATATGTTTCCTTGCCATAGATCACATTCTTGGATTTCTGGTGGAGACCATTTCTTGGTCTAAAATCCGTAGGTGTTAGCCTCTAGTATTATTGAAAATGGTCGCTCATGGCTATTTTCATCAAAAATGGGGGTTGTGTGGCCATTTATCATCGACCAGAGGCTCGTACACCTCACCCCACATATGTTTCCTTGCCATAGATTACATTCTTGGATTTCTGGTGGAAACCATTTCTTGGTTAAAAACTCGTACGTGTTAGCCTTCGGTATTATTGAAAATGGTCATTCATGGCTATTTTCGGCAAAATGGGGGTTGTGTGGCCATTGATCATCGACCAGAGGCTCATACACCTCACCCCACATATGTTTCCTTGCCATAGATCACATTCTTGGATTTCTGGTGGAGACCATTGATCTTCGACCAGAGGCTCATACACCTCACTACACATATGTTTCCTTGCCATAGATCACATTCTTGGATTTATGGTGGAGACCATTTCTTGGTCAAAAATCAGTAGGTGTTAGCCTTCGGTATTATTGAAAATGGTCGTTCATGGCTGTTTTCGGCAAAATGGGGGTTGTGTGGCTATTGATCATCGACCAGAGGCTCGTACACCTCACCCCACATATGTTTCCTTGCCATAGATCACATTCTTGGATTTCTGGTGGAGACCATTTCTTGGTCAAAAATCCGTAGGTGTTAGCCTTCAGTGTCATTGAAAATGGTCGTTCATGGCTATTTTCGACAAAAATTAGGGTTGTGTGGCCATTGATCGTCGACCAGAGGCTCATACACCTCACCCCACATATGTTTCCTTGCCATAGATCACATTCTTGGATTTCTGGTGGAGACCATTTGTTGGTCAAAAATCCATAGGTGTTAGCTTTCGATATTATTGAAAATGGTCGTTCATGGCTATTTTCATAAAAAATGGGGGTTGTGTGGCCATTTATCATCGACCAGAGGCTCGTACACCTCACCCCACATATGTTTCCTTGCCATAGATTACATTCTTGGATTTCTGGTGGAAACCATTTCTTGGTTAAAAACTCGTACGTGTTAGCCTTCGGTATTATTGAAAATGGTCGTTCATGGCTATTTTCGGCAAAATGGGGGTTGTGTGGCCATTGATCATCGACCAGAGGCTCATACACCTCACCTCACATATGTTTCCTTGCCATAGATCACATTCTTGGATTTCTGGTGGAGACCATTGATCTTCGACCAGAGGCTCATACACCTCACTACACATATGTTTCCTTGCCATAGATCACATTCTTGGATTTCTGGTGGAGACCATTTCTTGGGCAAAAATCTGAATGTGTTAGCCTTTGGTATTTTTGAAAATGGTCATTCATGGCTATTTTCGACAAAAATGGGGGTTGTGTGGCCATTGATCATCGACTAGAGGCTCATACACCTCACCACATATGTTTCCTTGCCATAGATCACATTCTTGGATTTCTGGTGGAAACCATTTCTTGGTTAAAAACTCGTACGTGTTAGCCTTTGGTATTATTGAAAATGGTCGTTCATGGCTATTTTCGGCAAAATGGGGGTTGTGTGGCCATTGATCATCGACCAGAGGCTCGTACACCTCACCCCACATATGTTTCCTAGCCATAGATCACATTCTTGGATTTCTGGTGGAGACCATTTCTTGGTCTAAAATCCGTAGGTGTTAGCCTCTAGTATTATTGAAAATGGTCGCTCATGGCTATTTTCAAGGTCGCTCATGGCTATTTTCATAAAAAATGGGGTTGTGTGGCCATTTATCATCGACTAGAGGCTCATAAACCTCACCCCACATATGTTTCCTTGCCATAGATCACATTCTTGGATTTCTGGTGGAGACCATTTCTTGGTCTAAAATCCGTAGGAGTTAGCCTCTAGTATTATTGAAAATGGTCGCTCATGGCTATTTTCATAAAAAATGGGGGTTGTGTGGCCATTGATCATCGACCAGAGGCTCGTACACCTCACCCCACATATGTTTCCTTGCCATAGATCACATTCTTGGATTTCTGGTGGAGACCATTGATCTTCGACCAGAGGCTCATACACCTAACTACACATATCTTTCCTTGCCATAGATCACATTCTTGGATTTATGGTGGAGACCATTTCTTGGTCAAAAATTAGTAGGTGTTAGCCTTCGGTATTATTGAAAATGGTCGTTCATGGCTATTTTCGGCAAAATGGGGGTTGTGTGGCCATTGATCATCGACCAGAGGCTCGTACACCTCACCCCACATATGTTTCCTTGCCATAGATCACATTCTTGGATTTCTGGTGGAGACCATTTCTTGGTCAAAATTCCGTAGGTGTTAGCCTTCGGTATTATTGAAAATGGTCATTCATGGCTATTTTCGACAAAAATGGGGGTTGTGTGGCCATTGATTATCGACCAGACGCTCATACACCTCACCCCACATATGTTTCCTTGCCATAGATCACTGTTTCCTTGCCATAGATCACATTCTTGGATTTCTAGTGGAGACCATTTCTTGGTTAAAAACTCGTACGTGTTAGCCTTCGGTATTATTGAAAATGGTCGTTCATGGCTATTTTCGGCAAAATGGGGGTTGTGTGGCCATTGATCATCGACCAGAGGCTCGTACACCTCACCCCACATATGTTTCCTTGCCATAGATCACATTCTTGGATTTCTGGTGGAGACCATTTCTTGGTCAAAAATCCGTAGGTGTTAGCCTTCGGTATTATTGAAAATGGTCATTCATGGATATTTTCGACAAAAATGGGGGTTGTGTGGCCATTGATCATCGACCAGAGGCTCGTAAACCTCACCCCACATATGTTTTCTTGCCATAGATCACATTCTTTGATTTCTGGTGGAGACCATTTCTTGGTCAAAAATCGGAATGTGTTAGCCTTCGGTACTATTGAAAATGGTCGTTCATTGCTATTTTCGACAAAAATGGGGGTTGTGTGGCCATTGATATTCGACCAGAGGCTCATACACCTCACTGCACATATGTTTACTTGCCATAGATCACATTCTTGGATTTATGGTGCAGACCATTTCTTGGTCAAAAATCTGTAGGTGTTAGCCTTCGGTATTATTGAAAATGGTCGTTCATGGCTATTTTTGACAAAAATGGGGGTTGTGTGGCCATTGATCATCGACCAGAGGCTCGTACACCTCACCTCACATATGTTTCCTTGCCATAGATCACATTATCGGATTTCTGGTGGAGACCATTTCTTGGTCGAAAATCCATACGTGTTAGCCTTCGGTATTATTGAAAATGGTCGTTCATGGCTATTTTCGACAAAAATTAGGGTTGTGTGGCCATTGATCGTCGACCAGAGGCTCATACACCTCACCCCACATATGTTTCCTTGCCATAGATCACACCATAGATTACATTCTTGGATTTCTGGTGCAAACCATTTCTTGGTTAAAAACTCGTACGTGTTAGCCTTCGGTATTATTGAAAATGGTCATTCATGGCTATTTTCGGCAAAATGGGGGTTGTGTGGCCATTGATCATCGACCAGAGGCTCGTACACCTCACCCCACATATGTTTCCTTGCCATAGATCACATTCTTGGATTTCTGGTGGAGACCATTTCTTGGTTAAAAATCCGTACGTGTTAGCCTTTGGTATTTTTGAAAATGGTCATTCATGGCTATTTTCGACAAAAATGGGGGTTGTGTGGCCATTGATCATCGACTAGAGGCTCATACACCTCACCCCACATATGTTTCCTTGCCATAGATCACATTCTTGGATTTCTGGTGGAGACCATTTCTTGGTCAAAAATCCGTAGGTGTTAGCCTTCGGTATTATTGAAAATGGTCGTTCATGGCTATTTTCGACAAAAATGGGGGTTGTGTGGCCATTGATCGTCGACCAGAGGCTCATACACCTCACCCCACATATGTTTCCTTGCCATAGATCACATTCTTGGATTTCTGGTGGAGACCATTTCTTGGGCAAAAATCCGAATGTGTTAGCCTTTGGTATTTTTGAAAATGGTCATTCATGGCTATTTTCGACAAAAATGGGGGTTGTCTGGCCATTGATCTTCGACCAGAGGCTCATACACCTCACTACACATATGTTTCCTTGCCATAGATCACATTCTTGGATTTATGGTGGAGACCATTTCTTGGTCAAAAATCCGTAGGTGTTAGCCTTCAGTGTCATTGAAAATGGTCGTTCATGGCTATTTTCGACAAAAATGGGGGTTGTGTGGCCATTGATCATCGACCAGAGGCTCATACACCTCACCCCACATATGTTTCCTTGCCATAGGTCACATTCTTGGATTTTTGGTGGAGACCATTTCTTGGTCAAAAATCCGTAGGTCTTAGCCTCTAATATTATTGAATATGGTCGCTCATGGCTATTTTCGGCAAAATGGGGGTTGTGTGGCCATTGATCATCGACCAGAGGCTCGTACACCTCACCCCACATATGTTTCCTTGCCATAGATCACATTCTTGGATTTCTGGTGGAGACCATTTTTTGGTTAAAAATCCGTACGTGTTAGCCTTTGGTATTTTTGAAAATGGTCATTCATGGCTATTTTCGACAAAAATGGGGGTTGTGTGGCCATTGATCATCGACTAGAGGCTCATACACCTCACCCCACATATGTTTCCTTGCCATAGATCACATTCTTGGATTTCTGGTGGAGACCATTTCTTGGTCAAAAATCCGTAGGTGTTAGCCTTCGGTATTATTGAAAATGGTCGTTCGTGGCTATTTTCGACAAAAATGGGGGTTGTGTGGCCATTGATCATCGACCAGACGCTCATACACCTCACCCCACACATGTGTCCTTGCCATAGATCACATTCTTGGATTTCTGGTGGAGACCATTTCTTGGTCTAAAATCCGTAGGTGTTAGCCTCTAGTATTATTGAAAATGGTCGCTCATGGCTATTTTCAAGGTCGCTCATGGCTATTTTCATAAAAAATGGGGGTTGTGTGGCCATTTATCATCGACTAGAGGCTCATAAACCTCACGCCACATATGTTTCCTTGCCATAGATTACATTCTTGGATTTCTGGTGGAAACAATTTCTTGGTTAAAAACTCGTACGTGTTAGCCTTCGGTATTATTGAAAATGGTCATTCATGGCTATTTTCGGCAAAATGGGGGTTGTGTGGCCATTGATCGTCGACCAGAGGCTCATACACCTCACCCCACATATGTTTCCTTGTTGTAGATCACATTCTTGGATTTCTGGTGGAGACCATTTCTTGGTCAAAAATTCGTAGGTGTTAGCCTTCGATATTATTGAAAATGGTCGTTCATGGCTATTTTCGACAAAAATGGGGGTTGTGTGGCCATTGATCATTGACTAGAGGCTCATACACCTCACCCCACATATGTTTCCTTGCCATAGATCACATTCTTGGATTTCTGGTGGAGACCATTTCTTGGTCAAAAATCCGTAGGTGTTAGCCTTCGGTATTATTGAAAATGGTCGTTCATGGCTATTTTCGACAAAAATGGGGGTTGTGTGGCCATTGATCGTCGACCAGAGGCTCATACACCTCACCCCACATATGTTTCCTTGCCATAGATCACATTCTTGGATTTCTGGTGGAGACCATTTCTTGGGCAAAAATCCGAATGTGTTAGCCTTTGGTATTTTTGAAAATGGTCATTCATGGCTATTTTCGACAAAAATGGGGGTTGTGTGGCCATTGATCTTCGACCAGAGGCTCATACACCTCACTACACATATGTTTCCTTTCCATAGATCACATTCTTGGATTTATGGTGGAGACCATTTCTTGGTCAAAAATCTGTAGGTGTTAGCCTTCAGTGTCATTGAAAATGGTCGTTCATGGCTATTTTCGACAAAAATGGGGGTTGTGTGGCCATTGATCATCGACCAGAGGCTCATACACCTCACCCCACATATGTTTCCTTGCCATAGATCACATTCTTGGATTTCTGGTGGAGACCATTTCATGGTCAAAAATCCGTAGGTCTTAGCCTCTAATATTATTGAAAATGGTCGCTCATGGCTATTTTCGGCAAAATGGGGGTTGTGTGGCCATTGATCATCGACCAGAGGCTCGTACACCTCACCCCACATATGTTTCCTTGCCATAGATCACATTCTTGGATTTCTGGTGGAGACCATTTCTTGGTTAAAAATCCGTACGTGTTAGCCTTTGGTATTTTTGAAAATGGTCATTCATGGCTATTTTCGACAAAAATGGGGGTTGTGTGGCCATTGATCATCGACTAGAGGCTCATACACCTCACCCCACATATGTTTCCTTGCCATAGATCACATTCTTGGATTTCTGGTGGAGACCATTTCTTGGTCAAAAATCCGTAGGTGTTAGCCTTCGGTATTATTGAAAATGGTCGTTCATGGCTATTTTCGACAAAAATGGGGGTTGTGTGGCCATTGATCATCGACCAGACGCTCATACACCTCACCCCACATATGTTTCCTTGCCATAGATCACATTCTTGGATTTCTGGTGGAGACCATTTCTTGGTCTAAAATCCGTAGGTGTTAGCCTCTAGTATTATTGAAAATGGTCGCTCATGGCTATTTTCAAGGTCGCTCATGGCTATTTTCATAAAAAATGGGGGTTGTGTGCCCATTTATCATCGACTAGAGGCTCATAAACCTCACCCCACATATGTTTCCTTGCCATAGATTACATTCTTGGATTTCTGGTGGAAACCATTTCTTGGTTAAAAACTCGTACGTGTTAGCCTTCGGTATTATTGAAAATGGTCATTCATGGCTATTTTCGGCAAAATGGGGGTTGTGTGGCCATTGATCGTCGACCAGAGGCTCATACACCTCACCCCACATATGTTTCCTTGTCGTAGATCACATTCTTGGAATTCTGGTGGAGACCATTTCTTGGTCAAAAATTCGTAGGTGTTAGCCTTCGATATTATTGAAAATGGTCGTTCATGGCTATTTTCGACAAAAATGGGGGTTGTGTGGCCATTGATCATTGACTAGAGGCTCATACACCTCACCCCACATATGTTTCCTTGCCATAGATCACATTCTTGGATTTCTGGTGGAGACCATTTCTTGGTCAAAAATCTGTAGGTGTTAGCCTTCGGTATTATTGAAAATGGTCGTTCATGGCTATTTTCGACAAAAATGGGGGTTGTGTGGCCATTGATCGTCGACCAGAGGCTCATACACCTCACCCCACATATGTTTCCTTGCCATACATCACATTCTTGGATTTCTGGTGGAGACCATTTCTTGGGCAAAAATCCGAATGTGTTAGCCTTTGGTATTTTTGAAAATGGTCATTCATGGCTATTTTCGACAAAAATGGGGGTTGTGTGGCCATTGATCTTCGACCAGAGGCTCATACACCTCACTACACATATGTTTCCTTGCCATAGATCACATTCTTGGATTTATGGTGGAGACCATTTCTTGGTCAAAAATCCATAGGTGTTAGCCTTCAGTGTCATTGAAAATGGTCGTTCATGGCTATTTTCGACAAAAATGGGGGTTGTGTGGCCATTGATCATCGACCAGAGGCTCATACACCTCACCCCACATATGTTTCCTTGCCATAGATCACATTCTTGGATTTCTGGTGGAGACCATTTCTTGGTCAAAAATCCGTTGGTCTTAGCCTCTAATATTATTGAAAATGGTCGCTCATGGCTATTTTCGGCAAAATGGGGGTTGTGTGGCCATTGATCATCGACCAGAGGCTCGTACACCTCACCCCACATATGTTTCCTTGCCATAGATCACATTCTTGGATTTCTGGTGGAGACCATTTCTTGGTTAAAAATCCGTACGTGTTAGCCTTTGGTATTTTTGAAAATGGTCATTCATGGCTATTTTCGAAAAAAATGGGGGTTGTGTGGCCATTGATCATCGACTAGAGGCTCATACACCTCACCCCACATATGTTTCCTTGCCATAGATCACATTCTTGGATTTCTGGTGGAGACCATTTCTTGGTCAAAAATCCGTAGGTGTTAGCCTTCGGTATTATTGAAAATGGTCGTTCATGGCTATTTTCGACAAAAATGGGGGTTGTGTGGCCATTGATCATCGACCAGACGCTCATACACCTCACCCCACATATGTTTCCTTGCCATAGATCACATTTTTGGATTTCTGGTGGAGACCATTTCTTGGTCTAAAATCCGTAGGTGTTAGCCTCTAGTATTATTGAAAATGGTCGCTCATGGCTATTTTCAAGGTCGCTCATGGCTATTTTCATAAAAAATGGGGGTTGTGTGGCCATTTATCATCGACTAGAGGCTCATAAACCTCACCCCACATATGTTTCCTTGCCATAGATTACATTCTTGGATTTCTGGTGGAAACCATTTCTTGGTTAAAAACTCGTACGTGTTAGCCTTCAGTATTATTGAAAATGGTCATTCATGGCTATTTTTGGCAAAATGGGGGTTGTGTGGCCATTGATCGTCGACCAGAGGCTCATACACCTCACCCCACATATGTTTCCTTGTCGTAGATCACATTCTTGGATTTTCTGGTGGAGACCATTTCTTGGTCAAAAATCCGTAGGTGTTAGCCTTCGATATTATTGAAAATGGTCGTTCATGGCTATTTTCGACAAAAATGGGGGTTGTGTGGCCATTGATCATCGACCAGAGGCTCATACACCTCACCCCACATATGTTTCCTTGCCATAGATCACATTCTTGGATTTCTGGTGGAGACCATTTCTTGGTTAAAAACTCGAACGTGTTAGCCTTCGGTATTATTGAAAATGGTCGTTCACGGCTATTTTCGGCAAAATGGGGGTTGTGTGGCCATTTATCATTGACCAGAGGCTGATACACCTCACCCCACATATGTTTCCTTGCCATAGATCACACTCTTGGATTTCTGGTGGAGACCATTTCTTGGTCTAAAATCCATAGGTGTTAGCCTCTAGTATTATTGAAAATGGTCGCTCATGGCTATTTTCAAGGTCGTTCATGGCTATTTTCGACAAAAATGGGGGTTGTGTGGCCATTGATCATCGACCAGACGCTCATACACCTCACCCCACATATGTTTCCTTGCCATAGATCACACTCTTGGATTTCTGGTGGAGACCATTTCTTGGTCAAAAATCCGTAGGTGTTAGCCTTCGGTATTATTGAAAATGGTCGTTCATGGCTATTTTCGACAAAAATGGGGGTTGTGTGGCCATTGATCATCGACCAGAGGCTCATACACCTCACCCCACATATGTTTCCTTGCCATAGATCACATTCTTGGATTTCTGGTGGAGACCATTTCTTGGTCTAAAATCCGTAGGTGTTAGCCTCTAGTATTATTGAAAATGGTCGCTCATGGCTATTTTCAAGGTCGCTCATGGCTATTTTCATAAAAAATGGGGGTTCTGTGGCCATTGATCGTCGACCAGAGGCTCGTACACCTCACCCCACATATGTTTCCTTGCCATAGATCACATTCTTGGATTTCTGGTGGAGACCATTTCTTGGTCAAAAATCCGTAGGTGTTAGCCTTCGGTATTATTGTAAATGGTCATTCATGGCTATTTTCGACAAAAATGGGGGTTGTGTGGCCATTGATCATCGACCAGACGCTCATACACCTCACCCCACATATGTTTCCTTGCCATAGATCACATTCTTGGATTTCTGGTGGAGACCATTTCTTGGTCAAAAATCCGTAGGTCTTAGCCTCTAGTATTATTGAAAATGGTCGCTCATGGCTATTTTCGACAAAAATGGGGGTTGTGTGGCCATTGATCTTCGACCAGAGGCTCATACACCTCACTACACATATGTTTCCTTGCCATAGATCACATTCTTGGATTTATGGTGGAGACCATTTCTTGGTCAAAAATCCGTAGGTGTTAGCCTTCAGTGTCATTGAAATTGGTCGTTCATGGCTATTTTCGACAAAAATTAGGGTTGTGTGGCCATTGATCGTCGACCAGAGGCTCATACACCTCACCCCACATATGTTTCCTTGCCATAGATCACATTCTTGGATTTCTGGTGGAGACCATTTCTTGGTCAAAAATCCGTAGGTGTTAGCCTTCAGTATTATTGAAAATGGTCGTTCATGGCTATTTTCGACAAAAATGGGGGTTGTGTGGCCATTGATCATCGACCAGACGCTCATACACCTCACCCCACATATGTTTCCTTGCCATAGATCACATTCTTGGATTTCTGGTGGAGACCATTTCTTGGTTAAAAACTCGTACGTGTTAGCCTTCGGTATTATTGAAAATGGTCATTCATGGCTATTTTCGGCAAAATGGGGGTTGTGTGGCCATTGATCATCGACCAGAGGCTCGTACACCTCACCCCACATATGTTTCCTTGCCATAGATCACATTCTTGGATTTCTGGTGGAGACCATTTCTTGGTTAAAAATCCGTACGTGTTAGCCTTTGGTATTTTTGAAAATGGTCATTCATGGCTATTTTCGACAAAAATGGGGGTTGTGTGGCCATTGATCATCGACTAGAGGCTCATATACCTCACCCCACATATGTTTCCTTGCCATAGATCACATTCTTGGATTTCTGGTGGAGACCATTTCTTGGTCAAAAATCCGTAGGTGTTAGCCTTCGGTATTATTGAAAATGGTCGTTCATGGCTATTTTCGACAAAATGGGGGTTGTGTGGCCATTGATCATCGACCAGACGCTCATACACCTCACCCCACATATGTTTCCTTGCCATAGGTCACATTCTTGGATTTCTGGTGGAGACCATTTCTTGGTCTAAAATCCGTAGGTGTTAGCCTCTAGTATTATTGAAAATGGTCGCTCATGGCTATTTTCAAGGTCGCTCATGGCTATTTTCATAAAAAATGGGGGTTGTGTGGCCATTTATCATTGACTAGAGGCTCATACACCTCACCCCACATATGTTTCCTTGCCATAGATCACATTCTTGGATTTCTGGTGGAGACCATTTCTTGGTTAAAAACTCGTACGTGTTAGCCTTTGGTATTATTGAAAATGGTCATTCATGGCCATTTTCGGCAAAATGGGGGTTGTGTGGCCATTGATCATCGACCAGACGCTCATACACCTCACCCCACTTATGTTTCCTTGCCATAGATCACATTCTTGGATTTCTGGTGGAGACCATTTCTTGGTCAAAAATCCATAGGTGTTAGCCTTTGGTATTATTGAAAATGGTCATTCATGGCTATTTTCGACAAAAATGGGGGTTGTGTGGCCATTGATCATCGACCAGAGGCTCATACACCTCACCCCACATATGTTTCCTTGCCATAGATCACATTCTTGGATTTCTGGTGGAGACCATTTCTTGGTCAAAAATCCGTAGGTGTTAGCCTTCGGTATTATTGAAAATGGTCGTTCATGGCTATTTTCGACAAAAATGGGGGTTGTGTGGCCATTGATCATCGACCAGACGCTCATACACCTCACCCCACATATGTTTCCTTGCCATAGATCACATTCTTGGATTTCTGGTGGAGACCATTTCTTGGTTAAAAACTCGTACGTGTTAGCCTTTGGTATTTTTGAAAATGGTCATTCAAGGCTATTTTCGACAAAAATGGGGGTTGTGTGGTCATTGATCTTCGACCAGAGGCTCATACACCTCACTACACATATGTTTCCTTGCCATAGATCACATTCTTGGATTTATGGTGGAGATCATTTCTTGGTCAAAAATCCGTAGGTGTTAGCCTTCAGTGTCATTGAAAATGGTCGTTCATGGCTATTTTCGACAAAAATTAGGGTTGTGTGGCCATTGATCGTCGACCAGAGGGTCATACACCTCACCCCACATATGTTTCCTTGCCATAGATCACATTCTTGGATTTCTGGTGGAGACCATTTCTTGGTCAAAAATCCGTAGGTGTTAGCCTTCGGTATTATTGAAAATGGTCGTTCATGGCTATTTTCGACAAAAATGGGGGTTGTGTGGCCATTGATCATCGACCAGACGCTCATACACCTCACCCCACATATGTTTCCTTGCCATAGATCACATTCTTGGATTTCTGGTGGTGACCATTTCTTGGTCTAAAATCCATAGGTGTTAGCCTCTAGTATTATTGAAAATGGTCGCTCATGGCTATTTTCAAGGTCGCTCATGGCTATTTTCATAAAAAATGGGGGTTGTGTGGCCATTTATCATCGACTAGAGGCTCATAAACCTCACCCCACATATGTTTCCTTGCCATAGATTACATTCTTGGATTTCTGGTGGAAACCATTTCTTGGTTAAAAACTCGTACGTGTTAGCCTTCGGTATTATTGAAAATGGTCATTCATGGCTATTTTCGGCAAAATGGGGGTTGTGTGGCCATTGATCATCGACCAGAGGCTCGTACACCTCACCCCACATATGTTTCCTTGCCATAGATCACATTCTTGGATTTCTGGTGGAGACCATTTCTTGGTCAAAAATCAGTAGGTGTTAGCCTTCGGTATTATTGAAAATGGTCGTTCATGGCTATTTTCGACAAAAATGGGGGTTGTGTGGCCATTGATCATCGACTAGAGGCTCATACACCTCACCCCACATATGTTTCCTTGCCATAGATCACATTCTTGGATTTCTGGTGGAGACCATTTCTTGGTCAAAAATCCGTAGGTGTTAGCCTTCGGTATTATTGAAAATGGTCGTTCATGGCTATTTTCGACAAAAATGGGGGTTGTGTGGCCATTGATCATCGACCAGACGCTCATACACTTCACCCCACATATGTTTCCTTGCCATAGATCACATTCTTGGATTTCTGGTGGAGACCATTTCTTGGTCTAAAATCCGTAGGTGTTAGCCTCTAGTATTATTGAAAATGGTCGCTCATGGCTATTTTCAAGGTCGCTCATGGCTATTTTCATAAAAAATGGGGGTTGTGTGGCCATTTATCATCGACTAGAGGCTCATAAACCTCACCCCACATATGTTTCCTTGGCATAGATTACATTCTTGGATTTCTGGTGGAAACCATTTCTTGGTTAAAAACTCGTACGTTTTAGCCTTCGGTATTATTGAAAATGGTCATTCATGGCTATTTTGGCAAAATGGGGGTTGTGTGGCCATTGATCATCGACCAGAGGCTCATACACCTCATCCCACATATGTTTCCTTGTCATAGATCACATTCTTGGATTTCTGGTGGAGACCATTTCTTGGTCAAAAATCCGTAGGTGTTAGCCTTCGATATTATTGAAAATGGTCGTTCATGGCTATTTTCGACAAAAATGGGGGTTGTGTGGCCATTGATCATCGACCAGAGGCTCATACACCCCACCCCACATATGTTTCCTTGC
The DNA here is from genome assembly GCF_902167145.1 of Zea mays. Classification (NCBI taxonomy): domain Eukaryota; kingdom Viridiplantae; phylum Streptophyta; class Magnoliopsida; order Poales; family Poaceae; genus Zea; species Zea mays. The sequence continues at coordinate 48,537 of NW_023366960.1, read as the reverse complement.
CATAGATCACATTCTTGGATTTCTGGTGGAGACCATTTCTTGGATAAAAACTCGTACGTGTTAGCCTTTGGTATTATTGAAAATGGTCATTCATGGCTATTTTCGGCAAAATGGGGGTTGTGTGGCCATTGATCGTCGACCAGAGGCTCATACACCTCACCCCACACATGTTTCCTTGCCATAGATCACATTCTTGGATTTCTGGTGGAGACCATTTCTTGGTAAAAAATCCGTAGGTGTTAGCCTTCAATGTCATTGAAAATGGTCGTTCATGGCTATTTTCGACAAAAATTAGGGTTGTGTGGCCATTGATCGTCGACCAGAGGCTCATACACCTCACCCCACATATGTTTCCTTGCCATAGATCACATTCTTGGATTTTTGGTGGAGACCATTTCTTGGGCAAAAATCCGTAGGTGTTAGCCTTTGGTATTTTTGAAAATGGTCATTCATGGCTATTTTCGACAAAAATGGGGGTTGTGTGGCCATTGATCTTCGACCAGAGGCTCATACACCTCACTACACATATGTTTCCTTGCCATAGATCACATTCTTGGATTTCTGGTGGAGACCATTTCTTGGTCAAAAATCCGTAGGTCTTAGCCTCTAGTATTATTGAAAATGGTCGCTGTTAGCCTTCGGTATTATTGACAAAAATGGGGGTTGTGTGGCCATTGATCATCGACTAGAGGCTCATACACCTCACTACACATATGTTTCCTTGCCATAGATCACATTCTTGGATTTCTGGTGGAGACCATTTCTTGGTCTAAAATCCGTAGGTGTTAGCCTCTAGTATTATTGAAAATGGTCGCTCATGGCTATTTTCAAGGTCGCTCATGGCTATTTTCATAAAAAATGGGGGTTGTGTGGCCATTTATCATCGACTAGAGGCTCATAAACCTCACCCCACATATGTTTCCTTGCCATAGATTACATTCTTGGATTTCTGGTGGAAACCATTTCTTGGTTAAAAACTCGTACGTGTTAGCCTTCGGTATTATTGAAAATGGTCATTCATGGCTATTTTCGGCAAAATGGGGGTTGTGTGGCCATTGATCGTAGACCAGAGGCTCATACACCTCACCCCACATATGTTTCCTTGTCGTAGATCACATTCTTGGATTTCTGGTGGAGACCATTTCTTGGTCAAAAACTCGTACGTGTTAGCCTTCGATATTATTGAAAATGGTCGTTCATAGCTATTTTTGACAAAAATGGGGGTTGTGTGGCCATTGATCATCGACTAGAGGCTCATACACCTCACTACACATATGTTTCCTTGCCATAGATCACATTCTTGGATTTCTGGTGGAGACCATTTCTTGGTCTAAAATCCGTAGGTGTTAGCCTCTAGTATTATTGAAAATGGTCGCTCATGGCTATTTTCAAGGTCGCTCATGGCTATTTTCATAAAAAATGGGGGTTGTGTGGCCATTTATCATCGACTAGAGGCTCATAAACCTCACCCCACATATGTTTCCTTGCCATAGATTACATTCTTGGATTTCTGGTGGAAACCATTTCTTGGTTAAAAACTCGTACGTGTTAGCCTTCGGTATTATTGAAAATGGTCATTCATGGCTATTTTCGGCAAAATGGGGGTTGTGTGGCCATTGATCGTAGACCAGAGGCTCATACACCTCACCCCACATATGTTTCCTTGTCGTAGATCACATTCTTGGATTTCTGGTGGAGACCATTTCTTGGTCAAAAACTCGTACGTGTTAGCCTTCGATATTATTGAAAATGGTCGTTCATGGCTATTTTCGACAAAAATGGGGGTTGTGTGGCCATTGATCATCGACCATAGGCTCATAAACCTCACCCCACATATGTTTCCTTGCCATAGATCACATTCTTGGATTTCTGGTGGAGACCATTTCTTGGTCAAAAATCCATAGGTGTTAGCCTTCGGTATTATTGAAAATGGTCGTTCATGGCTATTTTCGGCAAAATGGGGGTTGTGTGGCCATTGATCATCGACCAGAGGCTCGTACACCTCACCCCACATATGTTTCCTTGCCATAGATCACATTCTTGGATTTCTGGTGGACACCATTTCTTGGTCAAAAATCCGTACGTGTTAGCCTTTGGTATTTTTGAAAATGGTCATTCATGGCTATTTTCGACAAAAATGGGGGTTGTGTGGCCATTGATCATCGACTAGAGGCTCATACACCTCACCCCACATATGTTTCCTTGCCATAGATCACATTCTTGGATTTCTGGTGGAGACCATTTCTTGGTCAAAAATCCGTAGGTGTTAGCCTTCGGTATTATTCAAAATGGTCGTTCATGGCTATTTTCGACAAAAATGGGGGTTGTGTGGCCATTGATCATCGACCAGACGCTCATACACCTCACCCCACATATGTTTCCTTGCCATAGATCACATTCTTGGATTTCTGGTGGAGACCATTTCTTGGTCTAAAATCCGTAGGTGTTAGCCTCTAGTATTATTGAAAATGGTCGCTCATGGCTATTTTCAAGGTCACTCGTGGCTATTTTCATAAAAAATGGGGGTTGTGTGGCCATTTATCATCGACTAGAGGCTCATAAACCTCACCCCACATATGTTTCCTTGCCATAGATTACATTCTTGGATTTCTGGTGGAAACCATTTCTTGGTTAAAAACTTGTACGTGTTAGCCTTCGGTATTATTGAAAATGGTCATTCATGGCTATTTTCGACAAAAATGGGGGTTGTGTGGCCATTGATCATCGACCAGAGGCTCATAAACCTCACCCCACATATGTTTCCTTGCCATAGATCACATTCTTGGATTTCTGGTGGAAACCATTTCTTGGTCAAAAATCCGTAGGTGTTAGCCTTCGGTATTTTTGAAAATGGTCGTTCATGGCTATTTTCGACAAAAATGGGGGTTATGTGGCCATTGATCATCGACTAGACGCTCATACACCTCACCCCACATATGTTTCCTTGCCATAGATCACATTCTTGGATTTCTGGTGGAGACCATTTCTTGGTCTAAAATCCGTAGGTCTTAGCCTCTAGTATTATTGAAAATGGTCATTCATGGCTATTTTCGGCAAAATGGCGGTTGTGTGGCCATTGATCGTCGACAAGAGGCTCATACACCTCACCCCACATATGTTTCCTTGCCATAGATCACATTCTTGGATTTTTGGTGGAGACCATTTCTTGGTCAAAAACTCGTACGTGTTAGCCTTCGGTATTATTGAAAATGGTCGTTCATGGCTATTTTCGGCAAAATGGGGGTTGTGTGGCCATTGATCGTCGACCAGAGGCTCATACACCTCACCCCACATATGTTTCCTTGCCATAGATCACATTCTTGGATTTCTAGTGGAGACCATTTCTTGGGCAAAAATCCGTAGGTGTTAGCCTTCGGTATTATTGAAAATGGTCGCTCATGGCTATTTTTGACAAAAATGGGGGTTGTGTGGCCATTGATCATCGACCAGACGCACATACACCTAACCCCACATATGTTTCCTTGTCATAGATCACATTCTTGGATTTCTGGTGGAGACCATTTCTTGGTCTAAAATCCATAGGTGTTAGCCTCTAGTATTATTGAAAATGGTCGCTCATGGCTATTTTCAAGGTCGTTCATGGCTATTTTCGACAAAAATGTGGGTTGTGTGGCCATTGATCATCGACCAGACGCTCATACACCTCACCCCACATATGTTTCCTTGCCATAGATCACATTCTTGGATTTCTGGTGGAGACCATTTCTTGGTCTAAAATCCGTAGGTGTTAGCCTCTAGTATTATTGAAAATGGTCGCTCATGGCTATTTTCAAGGTCGCTCGTGGCTATTTTCATAAAAAATGGGGGTTGTGTGGCCATTTATCATCGACTAGAGGCTCATAAACCTCACCCCACATATGTTTCCTTGCCATAGATTACATTCTTGGATTTCTGGTGGAAACCATTTCTTGGTTAAAAACTCGTACGTGTTAGCCTTCGGTATTATTGAAAATGGTCATTCATGGCTATTTTCGACAAAAATGGGGGTTGTGTGGCCATTGATCATCGACCAGAGGCTCATAAACCTCACCCCACATATGTTTCCTTGCCATAGATCACATTCTTGGATTTCTGGTGGAAACCATTTCTTGGTCAAAAATCCGTAGGTGTTAGCCTTCGGTATTTTTGAAAATGGTCGTTCATGGCTATTTTCGACAAAAATGGGGGTTATGTGGCCATTGATGATCGACTAGACGCTCATACACCTTACCCCACATATGTTTCCTTGCCATAGATCACATTCTTGGATTTCTGGTGGAGACCATTTCTTGGTCTAAAATCCGTAGGTCTTAGCCTCTAGTATTATTGAAAATGGTCATTCATGGCTATTTTCGGCAAAATGGGGGTTGTGTGGCCATTGATCGTCGACCAGAGGCTCATACACCTCACCCCACATATGTTTCCTTGCCATAGATCACATTCTTGGATTTTTGGTGGAGACCATTTCTTGGTCAAAAACTCGTACGTGTTAGCCTTCGGTATTATTGAAAATGGTCGTTCATGGCTATTTTCGGCAAAATGGGGGTTGTGTGGCCATTGATCGTCGACCAGAGGCTCATACACCTCACCCCACATATGTTTCCTTGCCATAGATCACATTCTTGGATTTCTGGTGGAGACCATTTCTTGGGCAAAAATCCGTAGGTGTTAGCCTTCGGTATTATTGAAAATGGTCGTTCATGGCTATTTTTGACAAAAATGGGGGTTGTGTGGCCATTGATCATCGACCAGACGCACATACACCTAACCCCACATATGTTTCCTTGTCATAGATCACATTCTTGGATTTCTGGTGGAGACCATTTCTTGGTCTAAAATCCATAGGTGTTAGCCTCTAGTATTATTGAAAATGGTCGCTCATGGCTATTTTCAAGGTCGTTCATGGCTATTTTCGACAAAAATGTGGGTTGTGTGGCCATTGATCATCGACCAGACGCTCATACACCTCACCCCACATATGTTTCCTTGCCATAGATCACATTCTTGGATTTCTGGTGGAGACCATTTCTTGGTTAAAAACTCGTACGTGTTAGCCTTCGGTATTATTGAAAATGGTCGTTCATGGCTATTTTCGACAAAAATGGGGGTTGTGTGGCCATTGATCATCGACCAGAGGCTCGTACACCTCACCCCACATATGTTTCCTTGCCATAGATCACATTCTTGGATTTCTGGTGGAGACCATTTCTTGGTCTAAAATCCGTAGGTGTTAGCCTCTAATATTATTGAAAATGGTCGCTCATGGCTATTTTTGGCAAAATGGGGGTTGTGTGGCCATTGATCATCGACTAAAGGCTCGTACACCTCACCCCACATATGTTTCCTTGCCATAGATCACATTCTTGGATTTCTGGTGGAGACCATTTCTTGGTTAAAAACTCGTACGTGTTAGCCTTCGGTATTATTGAAAAAGGTCGTTCATGGCTATTTTCGGCAAAATGGGGGTTCTGTGGCCATTGATCATCGACTAGAGGCTCGTACACCTCACCCCACATATGTTTCCTTGCCATAGATCACATTCTTGGATTTCTGGTGGAGACCATTTCTTGGTCAAAAATCCGTAGGTGTTAGCCTTTGGTATTTTTGAAAATGGTCGTTCATGGCTATTTTCATAAAAAAATGGGGGTTGTGTGGCCATTGATCATCGACCAGAGGCTCATACACCTCACCCCACATATGTTTCCTTGCCATAGATCACATTCTTGGATTTCTGGTGGAGACCATTTCTTGGTCAAAAATCCGCAGGTCTTAGCCTCTAGTATTATTGAAAATGGTCGCTCATGGCTATTTTCAAGGTCGCTCATGGCTATTTTCATAAAAAATGGGGGTTGTGTGGCCATTGATCATCGACCAGAGGCTCATACACCTCACCCCACATATGTTTCCTTGCCATAGATCACATTCTTGGATTTCTGGTGGAGACCGTTTCTTGGATAAAAACTCGTAGGTGTTAGCCTTCGGTATTATTGAAAATGGTCATTCATGGCTATTTTCGACAAAAATGGGGTTGTGTGGCCATTGATCATCGACTAGAGGCTCATACACCTCACCCCACATATGTTTCCTTGCCATAGATCACATTCTTGGATTTCTGGTGGAGACCATTTCTTGGTCAAAAATCCGTAGGTGTTAGCCTTCGGTATTATTGAAAATGGTCGTTCATGGCTATTTTCGACAAAATGGGGGTTGTGTGGCAATTGATCATCGACCAGAGGCTCATACACCTCACCCCACATATGTTTCCTTGCCATAGATCACATTCTTGGATTTCTGGTGGAGACCGTTTCTTGGTCAAAAATCCGTAGGTCTTAGCCTCCAGTATTATTGAAAATGGTCGCTCATGGCTATTTTCATAAAAAATGGGGGTTGTGTGGCCATTTATCATCGACTAGAGGCTCATAAACCTCACCCCACATATGTTTCCTTGCCATAGATTACATTCTTGGATTTCTGGTGGAAACCATTTCTTGGTTAAAAACTCGTACGTGTTAGCCTTCGGTATTATTGAAAATGGTCATTCATGGCTATTTTCGACAAAAATGGGGGTTGTGTGGCCATTGATCATCGACCAGAGGCTCATAAACCTCACCCCACATATGTTTCCTTGCCATAGATCACATTCTTGGATTTCTGGTGGAAACCATTTCTTGGTCAAAAATCCGTAGGTGTTAGCCTTCGGTATTTTTGAAAATGGTCGTTCATGGCTATTTTCGACAAAAATGGGGGTTATGTGGCCATTGATCATCGACTAGACGCTCATACACCTCACCCCACATATGTTTCCTTGCCATAGATCACATTCTTGGATTTCTGGTGGAGACCATTTCTTGGTCTAAAATCCGTAGATCTTAGCCTCTAGTATTATTGAAAATGGTCATTCATGGCTATTTTCGGCAAAATGGGGGTTGTGTGGCCATTGATCGTCGACCAGAGGCTCATACACCTCACCCCACATATGTTTCCTTGCCATAGATCACATTCTTGGATTTCTGGTGGAGACCATTTCTTGGTCAAAAATCCGTAGGTGTTAGCCTTCGATATTATTGAAAATGGTCATTCATGGCTATTTTCGACAAAAATGGGGGTTGTGTGGCCATTGATCGCGACCAGAGGCTCATACACCTCACCCCACATATGTTTCCTTGTCGTAGATCACATTCTTGGATTTCTGGTAGAGACCATTTCTTGGTCAAAAATCCGTAGGTGTTAGCCTTCGATATTATTGAAAATGGTCGTTCATGGCTATTTTCGACAAAAATGGGGTTTTGTGACAATTGATGATCGACCAGAGGCTCATACACCTCACCCCACATATGTTTCCTTGCCATAGATCACATTCTTGGATTTTTGGTGGAGACCATTTCTTGGTCAAAAATCCGTAGGTGTTAGCCTTCGGTATTATTGAAAATGGTCGTTGATGGCTATTTTCGACAAAAATGGGGGTTGTGTGGCCATTGATCATCGACCAGAGGCTCATACACCTCACCCCACATATGTTTCCTTGCCATAGATCACATTCTTGGATTTCTGGTGGAGACCATTTCTTGGTCAAAAATCCGTACGTGTTAGCCTCTAGTATTATTGAAAATGGTCGCTCATGGCTATTTTCAAGGTCGCTCATGGCTATTTTCATAAAAAATGGGGGTTGTGTGGCCATTGATCATCGACCAGAGGCTCATACACCTCACCCCACATATGTTTCCTTGCCATAGATCACATTCTTGGATTTCTGGTGGAGACCATTTCTTGGTTAAAAACTCGTAGGTGTTAGCCTTCGGTATTATTGAAAATGGTCATTCATGGCTATTTTCGGCAAAATGGGGGTTTTGTGGCCATTTATCATCGACTAGAGGCTCATACACCTCACCCCACATATGTTTCCTTGCCATAGATTACATTCTTGGATTTCTGGTGGAGACCATTTCTTGGTTAAAAACTCGTACGTGTTAGCCTTTGGTATTTTTGAAAATGGTCATTCATGGCTATTTTCGACAAAAATGGGGGTTGTGTGGCCATTGATCATCGACCAGACGCTCATACACCTCACCCCACATATGTTTCCTTGCCATAGATCACATTCTTGGATTTATGGTGGAGACCATTTCTTGGTCAAAAATCCGTAGGTGTTAGCCTTTAGTGTCATTGAAAATGGTCGTTCATGGCTATTTTCGACAAAAATTAGGGTTGTGTGGCCATTGATCGTCGACCAGAGGCTCATACACCTCAACCCACATATGTTTCCTTGCCATAGATCACACCATAGATTACATTCTTGGATTTCTGGTGGAAACCATTTCTTGGTTAAAAACTCGTACGTGTTAGCCTTCGGTATTATTGAAAATGGTCATTCATGGCTATTTTCGGCAAAATGGGGGTTGTGTGGCCATTGATCATCGATCAGAGGCTCGTACACCTCACCCCACATATGTTTCCTTGCCATAGATCACATTCTTGGATTTCTGGTGGAGTCCATTTTTTGGTCAAAAATCCGTAGGTGTTAGCCTTTGGTATTTTTGAAAATGGTCATTCATGGCTATTTTCGACAAAAATGGGGGTTGTGTGGCCATTGATCATCGACCAGACGCTCATACACCGCACCCCACATATGTTTCCTTGCCATAGATCACATTCTTGGATTTCTAGTGGAGACCATTTCTTGGTTAAAAACTCGTACGTGTTAGCCTTCGGTATTATTGAAAATGGTCGTTCATGGCTATTTTCGGCAAAATGGGGGTTGTGTGGCCATTGATCTTCCACCATAGGCTCATACACCTCACCCAACATATGTTTCCTTGCCATAGATCACATTCTTGGATTTCTAGTGGAGACCATTTCTTGGTCAAAAATCCGTAGGTGTTAGCCTTCGGTATTATTGAAAATGGTCGTTCATGGCTATTTTCGACAAAATGGGGGTTGTGTGGCCATTGATCATCGACCAGAGGCTCATACACCTCACCCCACATATGTTTCCTTGTCGTAGATCACATTCTTGGATTTCTGGTGGAGACCATTTCTTGGGCAAAAATCCGTAGTTGTTAGCCTTCGATATTATTGAAAATGGTCGTTCATGGCTATTTTCGACAAAAATGGGGGTTGTGTGGCCATTGATATTCGACCAGAGGCTCATACACCTCACTACACATATGTTTCCTTGCCATAGATCACATTCTTGGATTTCTGGTGGAGACCATTTCTTGGTCAAAAATCCGTAGGTGTTAGCCTTCGGTATTATTGAAAATGGTCGTTCATGGCTATTTTCGACAAAAATGGGGGTTGTGTGGCCATTGATCATCGACCAGAGGCTCATACACCTCACCCCACATATGTTTCCTTGCCATAGATCACATTCTTGGATTTTTGGTGGAGACCATTTCTTGGTTAAAAACTCGTAGGTGTTAGCCTTCGGTATTATTGAAAATGGTCATTCATGGCTATTTTCGGCAAAATGGGGGTTGTGTGGCCATTTATCATCGACCAGAGGCTCATACACCTCACCCCACATATGTTTCCTTGCCATAGATTACATTCTTGGATTTCTGGTGGAGACCATTTCTTGGTTAAAAACTCGTACGTGTTAGCCTTTGGTATTTTTGAAAATGGTCATTCATGGCTATTTTCGACAAAAAATGGGGGTTGTGTGGCCATTGATCATCTACCAGACGCTCATACACCTCACCCCACATATGTTTCCTTGCCATAGATCACATTCTTGGATTTATGGTGGAGACCATTTCTTGGTCAAAAATCCATAGGTGTTAGCCTTCAGTGTCATTGAAAATGGTCGTTCATGGCTATTTTCGACAAAAATTAGGGTTGTGTGGCCATTGATCGTCGACCAGAGGCTCATACACCTCACCCCACATATGTTTCCTTGCCATAGATCACACCATAGATTACATTCTTGGATTTCTGGTGGAAACCATTTCTTGGTTAAAAACTCGTACGTGTTAGCCTTCGGTATTATTGAAAATGGTCACTCATGGCTATTTTCGGCAAAATGGGGGTTGTGTGGCCATTGATCATCGACCAGAGGCTCGTACACCTCACCCCACATATGTTTCCTTGCCATAGATCACATTCTTGGATTTCTGGTAGAGACCATTTCTTGGTCAAAAATCCGTAGGTGTTAGCCTTTAGTATTTTTGAAAATGGTCATTCATGTCTATTTTCGACAAAAATGGGGGTTGTGTGGCCATTGATCATCGACCAGACGCTCATACACCTCACCCCACATATGTTTCCTTGCCATAGATCACATTCTTGGATTTCTGGTGGTGACCATTTCTTGGTTAAAAACTCGTACGTGTTAGCCTTCGGTATTATTGAAAATGGTCGTTCATGGCTATTTTCGGCAAAATGGGGGTTGTGTGGCCATTGATCTTCCACCATAGGCTCATACACCTCACCCCACATATGTTTCCTTGCCATAGATCACATTCTTGGATTTCTGGTGGAGACCATTTCTTGGTCAAAAATCCGTAGGTGTTAGCCTTCGGTATTATTGAAAATGGTCGTTCATGGCTATTTTCGACAAAAATGGGGGTTGTGTGGCCATTGATCATCGACCAGAGGCTCATACACCTCACCCCACATATGTTTCCTTGCCATAGATCACATTCTTGGATTTCTGGTGGAGACCATTTCTTGGTCAAAAATCCGTAGGTGTTAGCCTTCGGTATTTTTGAAAATGGTCATTCATGGCTATTTTCGGCAAAATGGGGGTTGTGTGGCCATTGATCATCGACCAGAGGCTCGTACACCTCACCCCACATATGTTTCCTTGCCATAGATCAAATGTTCTCCACCATAAATCCAAGAATGTGATCTATGGCAAGGAAACATATGTGTAGTGAGGTGTATGAGCCTCTGGTCGAAGATCAATGGTCTCCACCAGAAATCCAAGAATGTGATCTATGGCAAGGAAACATATGTGGGGTGAGGTGTATGAGCCTCTGGTCGATGATCAATGGCCACACAACCCCCATTTTGTCGAAAATAGCCATGAATGACCATTTTCAATAATACCGAAGGCTAACACGTACGAGTTTTTAACCAAGAAATGGTTTCCACCAGAAATCCAAGAATGTAATATATGGCAAGGAAACATATGTGGGGTGAAGTGTACGAGCCTCTGGTCGATGATCAATGGCCACACAACCCCCATTTTTTATGAAAATAGCCATGAGCGACCATTTTAAATAATACTAGAGGCTAACACCTACGGATTTTAGACCAAGAAATGGTTGATAGTCGCCTAGAGGGGGGGTGAATAGGGCGAAACTGAAATTTACAAATATAAACACAACTACAAGCCGGGTTAGCGTTAGAAATATGAAACCGAGTCCGCGAGAGAGGGTGGAAAACAAATCGCAAGCAAATGAAGAGTGTGACACGCGGATTTGTTTTACCGAGGTTCGGTTCTCTCAAACCTACTCCCCTTTGAGGAGGCCACAAAGGCCGGGTCTCTTTCAACCCTTCCCTCTCTCAAACGATACCACGGATCGAGTGAGCTTTCTCTTCTCAATCACTTGGAACACAAAGTACCCACAAGGACCACCACAAGTTTGGTGTCTCTTGCCTCAATTACAAGTGAGTTTGATCGCAATGAAGGAATCAAGAAAGAAGAAAGCAATCCAAGCGCAAGAGCTCGAAAGAACACAAGCAAATCTCTCTCTCTAGTCACTAGGGCGTTGTGTGGAATTTGGAGAAGATTTGATCTCTTTGGTGTGTCTAGAATTGAATGCTAGAGCTCTTGTAAGTAGTTGGGAAGTGGAAAACTTGGATGCAATGAATGGTTGGGTGGTTGGGGTATTTATAGCCCCAACCACCAAAATAACCGTTGGTGGAGGCTGTCTGTTCGATGGCGCACCGGACATGTCCGGTGCCCCTGCCACGTCACCAGTGCCGTTGGAATCTGACCGTTGGAGTTCTGACTTCTGGGCCCGCCTCGATGTCCGGTGGCGCACCGGACATGCACTGTTCACTGTCCGGTGCGCCGGCATGGGCGACTCTGACTTCTGCGCGCGCTGCGCGCGCATTAAATGCATCGCAGGTAGCCGTTGGCGCCGAAGTAGTCGTTGCTCCGTGGATGCACCGGACAGTCCGGTGCACACCGGACATGTCCGGTGAATTATAGCGGAGCAGCCGCTCTGATTTCCCGAGGCTGGCGAGTTCCTGAGCCGCGTCCCGTTGGAGCACCGGACACTGTCCGGTGTACACCGGACAGTCCGGTGAATTATAGCGCGCCGGCTCTGGAGAATTCCCGAAGGCGACGAGTTCGCGTTGAAGTCCTTTGGTGCACCGGACACTGTCCAGTGGTGCACCGGACAGTCCGGTGCGCCAGACCAGAGGAGCCTTCGGTTGCTCCTTTGCTCTTTTGTTGAACCCAACACTTGGTCTTTTTATTGGCTAAGTGTGAACCTTTTGCACCTGTATAACTTATACACTAGAACAAACTAGTTAGTCCAAAGATTTGTGTTGGGCAATTCAACCACCAAAATTATATAGGAACTAGGTGTAAGCCTAATTCCCTTTCAATCTCCCCCTTTTTGGTGATTGATGCCAACACAAACCAAAGCAAATATAGAAGTGCATAATTGAACTAGTTTGCATAATATAAGTGCAAAGGTTGCTTGGAATTGAGCCAATATAAATACTTACAAGATATGCATGGATTGTTTCTTCATTTTTAACATTTTGGACCACGCTTGCACCATATGTTTTGTTTTTGCAAAATCTTTTCTAAATCTTTTCAAAGTTCTTTTGCAAATAGTCAAGGGTAAATGAATAAGAGTTTGCAAAGCATTTTCAAGATTTGAAATTTTCTCCCCCTGTTCCAAATGCTTTTCCTTTGACTAAACAAAACTCCCCCTAAATAAAATCTCCTCTTAGTGTTCAAGAGGGTTTTGATGAAACAATTTTGAAATACTACTTTCTCCCCTTTTTGAACACATTAAGATACCAAATTGACAATTGGAAATTACATTTTAAAATTAGGTGGTGGTGCTGTCCTTTTGCTTTGGGCTAATACTTCCTCCCCCTTTGGCATGAATCGCCAAAAACGGAGTCATTAGAGCCCTTCAAATAACTTTCTCCTCCCTTGGTCATAAATAAAAGAGTGAAGATTATACCAAAGTAGGAGTCCTTTTGTTTTGCTCTCTCCCCCAAGGATAGAGAGCGGCTCGGAGTGACGGCGAAGGATGAGTTGACGGAGTGGAAGCCTTTGTCTTCGCTGAAGACTCCAATGCCCTTTCAATGCACCTATGACTTGATTTGAAGTAGACTTAAAAACACATTAGTCATAGCATATGAAAGAGACATGATCAAAGGTATATTCATGAGCTATGTGTGCAAGTTAGCAATAGAAATTTCTAGAATCAAGAATATTGAGCTCATGCCTAAGTTTGGTAAAAGTTTGTTCATCAAGTGGTTTGGTAAAGATATCGGCTAATTGATCTTTAGTATTAATGTATGCAATCTCAATATCTCCCTTTTGTTGGTGATCCCTAAGAAAATGATACCGAATGGCTATGTGCTTAGTGCGGCTATGCTCGACGGGATTGTCGGCCATTTTGATTGCACTCTCATTATCACATAGCAAAGGGACTTTGGTTAATTTGTAACCATAGTCCCGCAGGGTTTGCCTCATCCAAAGCAATTGCGCGCAACAATGACCTGCGGCAATGTACTCGGCTTCGGCGGTTGAAAGAGCGACCGAATTTTGCTTCTTTGAGGCCCAAGACACCAAGGATCTTCCCAAGAACTGGCAAGTCCCTGATGTGCTCTTTCTATTAATCTTACACCCCGCCCAATCGGCATCCGAATAACCAATTAAATCAAAAGTGGATCCCCGAGGGTACCAAAGCCCAAACTTAGGAGTATAAGCCAAATATCTCAAGATTCGTTTTACGGTCGTAAGGTGGGATTCCTTAGGGTCGGATTGGAATCTTGCACACATGCAAAGGGAAAGCATAATGTCCGGTCGAGATGCACATAAATAGAGTAATGAACCTATCATCGACCGGTATACCTTTTGATCCACGGACTTACCTCCCGTGTCGAGGTCGAGATGCCCATTAGTTCCCATGGGTGTCTTGATGGGTTTGGCATCCTTCATCCCAAACTTGGTTAGAATGTCTTGAGTGTACTTTGTTTGGCTGATGAAGGTGCCCTCTTGGAGTTGTTTGACTTGGAATCCTAGAAAATACTTCAACTCCCCCATCATCAACATCTCGAACTTTTGTGTCATGATCCTACTAAATTCTTCACAAGTAGATTCGTTAGTAGACCCAAATATGATATCATCAACATAAATTTGGCATACAAACAAATCATTGTCAAGAGTTTTAGTGAATAGAGTAGGATCGGCTTTTCCGACTTTGAAGCCATTAGCAATAAGGAAATCCCTAAGGCATTCATACCATGCTCTTGGGGCTTGCTTGAGCCTGTAAAGCGCCTTAGAGAGCTTATAGACATGGTTAGGATTCTCACTGTCTTCAAAGCCGGGAGGTTGCTCAACATAGACCTCTTCCTTGATTGGTCCATTGAGGAAGGCACTTTTCACGTCCATTTGATAAAGCTTAAAGCCATGGTAAGTAGCATAGGCTAATAATATACGAATTGACTCAAGCCTAGCTACGGGTGCATAGGTTTCACCGAAATCCAAACCTTTGACTTGGGAGTATCCCTTGGCCACAAGTCGAGCTTTGTTCCTTATCACCACACCATGCTCGTCTTGCTTGTTGCGGAAGACCCATTTGGTTCCTACAACATTTTGGTTAGGACGTGGAACTAAATGCCATACCTCATTCCTAGTGAAGTTGTTGAGCTCTTCTTGCATCGCCACCACCCAATCCGAATCTTGTAGTGCTTCCTCTACCCTGTGTGGCTCAATAGAGGAAACAAACGAGTAATGTTCACAAAAATGTGCAACACGAGATCTAGTAGTTACCCCCTTATGAATGTCGCCGAGGATGGTGTCGACGGGGTGATCTCGTTGGATTGCTTGGTGGACTCTTGGGTGTGGCGGCCTTTGTTCCTCTTCCTCCTTGTCTTCCTCATTTGCATCTCCCCCTTGATCATTGCCATCATCTTGAGGTGGCTCAATTGCTTGATCTTCTACTTCATCAACTTGAGCCTCATCCTCATTTTGAGTTGGTGGAGATGCTCGCGTGGAGGAGGATGGTTGATCTTGTGCTTTTGGAAGCTCTTCGGATTCCTTAGGACACACATCCCCAATGGACATGTTCCTTAGCGCGATGCACGGAGCCTCTTCATCACCTATCTCATCAAGATCAACTTGCTCTACTTGAGAGCCGTTAGTTTCATCAAACACAACGTCACATGAGACTTCAACTAGTCCAGTGGACTTGTTAAAGACCCTATATGCCCTTGTGTTTGAGTCATAACCAAGTAAAAAGCCTTCCACAGTCTTAGGAGCAAATTTAGATTTTCTACCTCTTTTAATAAGAATAAAGCATTTGCTACCAAAGACTCTAAAATATGAAATGTTGGGCTTTTTACCGGTTAGGAGTTCATATGATGTCTTCTTGAGGATTCGGTGTAGATACAACCGGTTGATGGCGTAGCAAGCGGTGTTGACCGCCTCGGCCCAAAACGGATCCGAAGTCTTGTACTCATCAAGCATGGTCCTTGCCATGTCTAATAGAGTTTGATTCTTCCTCTCCACTACACCATTTTGTTGTGGGGTGTAGGGAGAAGAGAACTCATGCTTGATGCCCTCTTCCTCAAGAAAGCCTTCGATTTGAGAGTTCTTGAACTCCGTCCCGTTGTCGCTTCTTATTTTCTTGATCCTTAAGCCAAACTCATTTTGAGCCCGTCTCAAGAATCCCTTTAAGGTCTCTTGGGTTTGAGATTTTTCCTGTAAAAAGAATACCCAAGTGAAGCGAGAATAATCATCCACTATTACAAGACAATACTTACTCCCGCCGATGCTTATGTAAGCAATCAGGCCGAATAGGTCCATGTGTAGGAGCTCCAGTGGTCTTTCGGTCGTCATGATGTTCTTGTGTGGATGATGGGCTCCAACTTGCTTTCCTACCTGACATGCACTACAAATCCTGTCTTTCTCAAAATGAACATTTGTTAGTCCTAAAATGTGTTCTCCCTTTAGAAGCTTATGAAGATTCTTCATCCCAACATGGGCTAGTCGGCGGTGCCAGAGCCAACCCATGTTAGTCTTAGCAATTAAGCATGTGTCGAGTTCAGCTCTATCAAAATCTACTAAGTATAGCTGACCCTCTAACACACCATTAAATGCTATTGAATCATCACTTCTTCTAAAGACAGTGACACCTACATCAGTAAATAGACAGTTGTAGCCCATTTGACATAATTGTGAAACGGAAAGCAAATTGTAATCTAAAGAATCTACAAGAAAAACATTGGAAATTGAATGGTCAGGAGATATAGCAATTTTACCAAGACCTTTGACCAAACCTTGATTTCCATCCCCGAATGTGATAGCTCGTTGGGGATCTTGGTTTTTCTCATAGGAGGAGAACATCCTTTTCTCCACTGCCATATGGTTTGTGCACCCGCTGTCGAGTATCCAACTTGAGCCCCCGGATGCATAAACCTACAAAACAATTTTAGTTCTTGACTTTAGGTACCCAAACGGTTTTGGGTCCTTTGGCATTAGAAACAAGAACTTTGGGTATCCAATCACAAGTCTTTGACCCCTTGTGTTTGCCCCCAACAAACTTGGCAACTACCTTGCCGGATTTGTTAGTCAAAACATAAGATGCATCAAAAGTTTTAAAAGAAATATCATGATCATTTGATGCAATAGGAGTTTTCTTCTTAGGCAACTTAGCACGGGTTGGTTGCCTAGAGCTAGATGTCTCACCCTTATACATAAAAGCATGATTAGGGCCAGAGTGAGACTTCCTAGAGTGAATTCTCCTAATTTTGTCCTCGGGATAACCGGCAGGGTATAAAATGTAACCCTCGTTATCCTGAGGCATGGGAGCCTTGCCCTTAACAAAGTTGGACAATCTTTTAGGAGGGGCATTAAGTTTGACATTGTCTCCCCTTTGAAAGCCAATGCCATCCTTGATGCCCGGGCGTCTCCCATTATAGAGCATACTTCTAGCAAATTTAAACTTTTCATTTTCTAAGTTATGCTCGACAATTTTAGCATCTAATTTTGCTATATGATCATTTTGTTGTTTAATCAAAATCATGTGATCATGAATAGCATCAACATCAATATCTCTACATCTAGTACAAATAGTGACATGCTCAATGGTAGATGTAGATGGTTTGCAAGGATTAAGTTCAACAATCTTAGCACGTAATATATCATTCTTATCTCTAAGATCGGAAATTGTAACTTTGCAAACATCAAAATCTTTAGCCTTAGCAATCAAGTTTTCATTTTCTAATCTAAGGCTAGCAAGAGATACATTCAATTCTTCAATCTTAGCAAGTAAATCATCATTATTGTTTCTAAGATTGGGAATTGAAATATCACAAACATGAGAATCAACCTTAGCATTTAAACTAGCATTTTCATTTCTAAGGTTGTCAATCATCTCATGGCAAGTGCTTAGCTCACTAGATAGTTTTTGACATTTTTCTACTTCTAGAGCATAAGCATTTTTAACCTTAACATGCTTCTTATTTTCTTTAATAAGGAAGTCCTCTTGAGTGTCCAAGAGATCATCCTTTTCATGAATGGCACTAATCAATTCATTAAGTTTTTCCTTTTGTTGCATGTTGAGGTTGGCAAAAAGAGATCGCAAGTTATCCTCCTCATCACTAGCATTATCATCACTAGAAGACTCATATTTAGTGGAGGAGTTAGATTTAACCTTCTTCCATTTGCCATCCTTTGCCATGAGGCACTTGTGGCCGACGTTGGGGAAGAGGAGTCCCTTGGTGACGGCGATGTTGGCGGCGTCCTCGTCGTCTGAGGAGTCGCTTGAGCTCTCGTCGGAGTCCCACTCCCGACAAACATGGGCATCGCCGCCCTTCTTCTTGTAGTACCTCTTCTTTTCTCTCCTCTTGCCCTTCTTGTCGTTATCCCTATCACTGTCACTTGATAATGGACATTTTGCAATAAAGTGACCGGGCTTACCACACTTGTAGCAAACTTTCTTGGAGCGGGACTTGTAGTCTTTCCCCCTCCTTTGCTTGAGGATTTGGCGGAAGCTCTTGATGACGAGCGCCATTTCCTCATTGTCGAGCTTGGAGGCGTCGATTGGTTGTCTACTTGGTGTAGACTCCTCCTTCTTTTCCTCTGTCGCCTTGAATGCGACGGGTTGAGCTTCGGATGTGGAGGGATCATCAAGCTCGTTGATCTCCCTCGAGCCTTCGATCATGCACTCAAAACTTACAAAATTCCCGATAACTTCCTCTGGGGTCATTTTAGTATATCTAGGATTACCACGAATTAATTGAACTTGAGTGGGGTTAAGGAAAATGAGAGATCTTAGAATAACCTTAACCACTTCGTGGTCATCCCACTTCTTGCTCCCGAGGTTGCGCACTTGGTTCACCAAGGTCTTGAGTCGGTTGTACATGTGTTGTGGCTCTTCCCCTTTGCGAAGCCGGAACCGACCGAGCTCCCCCTCGATCGTTTCCCGCTTGGTGATCTTTGTGAGCTCATCTCCCTCGTGCGCGGTTTTGAGCACATCCCAAACCTCCTTGGCGCTCTTCAACCCTTGAACTTTGTTATACTCCTCTCTACTTAAAGAGGCGAGGAGTATTGTTGTTTCTTGAGAGTTGAAGTGCTCGATTTGGGCCACCTCATCCTCATCATAGTCTTCATCCCCTACGGACGGTACCTGTGCACCAAACTCAACAACATCCCATATACTTTTGTGGAGCGAGGTTAGATGAAATCGCATTAAATCGCTCCACCTAGCGTAATATTCACCATCAAAAGTTGGTGGTTTGCCTAATGGGACGGAAAGTAAAGGTGTATGTTTAGAAATGCGAGGGTAGCTTAGGGGAATCTTACTATACTTCTTACGCTCTTGGCGTTTAGAAGTGACGGACGCCGCGTCGGAGCCGGAGGTGGATGTTGATGAAGTGTCGGTCTCGTAGTAGACGACTTTCCTCATCCTCTTGTGCTTGTCCCCACTCCGATGCGGCTTGTGAGAGGAAGATTTCTCCTTCTTCTCTTTGTGGTGAGAAGAAGATTTCTTCTCCTTCCCTTTGTTGGAGGAGCTCTTCTTCTTCTCCTTCCTCTTAGTGCGGGACTCTTCCGATGAAGTGCTCCCGTGGCTTGTAGTGGGCTTTTCGCCGGTCTCCATCTCCTTCTTGGCGTGATCTCCCGACATTACTTCGAGCAGTTAGGCTCTAATGAAGAACCTGGCTTTGATACCAATTGATAGTCGCCTAGGGGGGGGGGTGAATAGGGCGAAACTGAAATTTACAAATATAAACACAACTACAAGCCGGGTTAGCGTTAGAAATATGAAACCGAGTCCGCGAGAGAGGGTGGAAAACAAATCGCAAGCAAATGAAGAGTGTGACACGCGGATTTGTTTTACCGAGGTTCGGTACTCTCAAACCTACTCCCCGTTGAGGAGGCCACAAAGGTCGGGTCTCTTTCAACCCTTCCCTCTCTCAAACGATCCCACGGATCGAGTGAGCTTTCTCTTCTCAATCACTTGGAACACAAAGTTCCCACAAGGACCACCACAAGTTTTGTGTCTCTTGCCTCAATTACAAGTGAGTTTGATCGCAATGAAGGAATCAAGAAAGAAGAAAGCAATCCAAGCGCAAGAGCTCGAAAGAACACAAGCAAATCTCTCTCTCTAGTCACTAGGGCGTTGTGTGGAATTTGGAGAGGATTTGATCTCTTTGTTGTGTCTAGAATTGAATGCTAGAGCTCTTGTAAGTAGTTGGGAAGTGGAAAACTTGGATGCAATGAATGGTTGGGTGGTTGGGGTATTTATAGCCCCAACCACCAAAATAACCGTTGGTGGAGGCTGTCTGTTCGATGGCGCACCGGACAGTCCGGTGCACACCGGACATGTCCGGTGCCCCTGCCACGTCACCAGTGCCGTTGGAATCTGACCGTTGGAGTTCTGACTTCTGGGCCCGCCTCGATGTCCGGTGGCGCACCGGACATGCACTGTTCACTGTCCGGTGCGCCGGCATGGGCGACTCTGACTTCTGCGCGCGCTGCGCGCGCATTAAATGCATCGCAGGTAGCCGTTGGCGCCGAAGTAGCCTTTGCTCCGTGGATGCACCGGACAGTCCGGTGCACACCGGACATGTCCGGTGAATTATAGCGGAGCAGCCGCTCTGATTTCCCGAGGCTGGCGAGTTCATGAGCTGCGTCCCGTTGGAGCACCGGACACCGTCCGGTGTACACCGGACAGTCCGGTGAATTATAGCGCGCCGGCTCTGGAGAATTCCCGAAGGCGACGAGTTCGCGTTGAAGTCCTCTGGTGCACCGGACACTGTCTGGTGGTGCACCGGACAGTCCGGTGCGCCAGACCAGAGGAGCCTTCGGTTGCTCCTTTGCTCTTTTGTTGAACCCAACACTTGGTCTTTTTATTGGCTAAGTGTGAACCTTTTGCACCTGTATAACTTATACACTAGAACAAACTAGTTAGTCCAAAGATTTGTGTTGGGCAATTCAACCACCAAAATTATATAGGAACTAGGTGTAAGCCTAATTCCCTTTCAATGGTCTCCACCAGAAATCCAAGAATGTGATCTATGGCAAGGAAACATATGTGGGGTGAGGTGTATGAGCGTCTGGTCGATGATCAATGGCCACACAACCCCCATTTCTGTCGAAAATAGTCATGAATGACCATTTTCAATAATACCGAAGGCTAACACCTACGGATTTTTGAGCAAGAAATGGTCTCCACCAGAAATCCAAGAATGTGATCTATGGCAAGGAAACATATGTGGGGTGAGGTGTATGAGCCTCTGGTCGATGATAAATGGCCACACAACCCCCATTTTGCCGAAAATAGCCATGAATGACCATTTACAATAATACCGAAGGCTAACACGTACGAGTTTTTAACCAAGAAATGGTCTCCACGAGAAATCCAAGATTATGAGCTATGGCAAGAAAACATATGTGGGGTGAAGTGTACGAGCCTCTGGTCGATGATCAATGGCAACACAACCCCCATTTTTGTCGAAAATAGCCATGAGCGACCATTTTCAATAATACTAGAGGTTAACACCTACGGATTTTAGACCAAGAAATGGTCTCCACCAGAAATCCAAGAATGTGATCTACGACAAGGAAACATATGTGGGGTGAGGTGTATGAGCCTCTAGTCGATGATCAATGGCCACACAACTCCCATTTTGCCGAAAATAGCCATGAATGACCCTTTTCAATAATATCAAAGGCTAACACCTACGGATTTTTGACCAAGAAATGGTCTCCACCAGAAATCCAAGAATGTGATCTATGGCAAGGAAACATATGTGGGGTGAGGTGTATGAGCCTCTAGTCGATGATAAATGGCCACACAACCCCCATTTTTTTATGAAAATAGCCATGAGCGACCATTTTCAATAATACTAGAGGCTAACACCTACGGATTTTAGACCAAAAAATGGTCTCCACCAGAAATCCAAGAATGTGATCTATGGCAAGGAAACATATGTGTAGTGAGGTGTATGAGCCTCTAGTCGATGATCAATGGCCACACAACCCCCATTTTTGTCGAAAATAGCCATGAATGACCATTTTCAATAATACCGAAGGCTAACAGCGACCATTTTCAATAATACTAGAGGCTAAGACCTACGGATTTTTGACCAAGAAATGGTCTCCACCAGAAATCCAAGAATGTGATCTATGGCAAGGAAACATATGTGGGGTGAGGTTTATGAGCCTCTAGTCGATGATAAATGGCCACACAATCCCCATTTTTTATGAGCCTCTGGTCGATGATCAATGGCCACACAACCCCCATTTTTGTCGAAAATAGCCATGAATGACCATTTACAATAATACCGAAGGCTAACACCTACGGATTTTTGACCAAGAAATGGTCTCCACCAGAAATCCAAGAATGTGATCTATGGCAAGGAAACATATGTGGGGTGAGGTGTATGAGCCTATGGTCGATGATCAATGGCCACACAACCCCCATTTTGCCGAAAATAGCCATGAATGACCATTTTCAATAATACCGAAGGCTAATACCTACGGATTTTTGACCAAGAAATGGTCTCCACCAGAAATCCAAGAATGTGATCTATGGCAAGGAAACATATGTGGGGTGAGGTGTATGAGCCTCTGGTCGATGATCAATGGCCACACAACCCCCATTTTTGTCGAAAATAGCCATGAACGACCATTTTCAATAATACCGAAGGCTAACACCTACGGATTTTTAACCAAGACATGGGGGTTGTGTGTCCATTGATCATCGACCAGACGCTCATACACATCACCCCACATATGTTACCTTGCCATAGATCACATTCTTGGATTTCTGGTGGAGACCATTTCTTGGTCAAAAATCCGTAGGTGTTAGCCTTCGGTATTATTCTAAATGGTCATTCATGGCTATTTTCGACAAAAATGGGGGTTGTGTGGCCATTGATCATCGACCAGAGGCTCATACACCTCACCCCACATATGTTTTCTTGCCATAGATCACATTCTTGGATTTCTGGTGGAGACCATTTCTTGGTCAAAAATCCGTAGGTCTTAGCCTCTAGTATTATTGAAAATGGTCGCTCATGGCTATTTTCGGCAAAAATGGGGGTTGTGTGGCCATTGATCATCGACCAAACGCTCATACACCTCACCCCACATATGTTTCCTTGCCATAGAATGACCATTTACAATAATACCGAAGGCTAACATCTACGGATTTTTGACCAAGAAATGGTCTCCACCAGAAATCCAAGAATGTGATCTATGGCAAGGAAAGATATGTGGGGTGAGGTGTATGAGCCTCTAGTCGATGATCAATGGCCACACAACCCCCATTTTTGTCGAAAATAGCCATGAATGACCATTTTCAATAATACCGAAGGCTAGCACGTACGAGTTTTTAACCAAGAAATGGTTTCCACCAGAAATCCAAGAATGTAATCTATGGTGTGATCTATGGCAAGGAAACATATGTGGGGTGAGGTGTATGAGCCTCTGGTCGACGATCAATGGCCACACAACCCTAAATTTTGTCGAAAATAGCCATGAACGACCATTTTCAATGACACTGAAGGCTAACACCTACGGATTTTTGACCAAGAAATGGTCTCCACCATAAATCCAAGAATGTGATCTATGGCAAGGAAACATATGTGAGGTGAGGTGTATGAGCGCCTGGTCGATGATCAATGGCCACACAACCCCCATTTTTGTCGAAAATAGCCATGAATGACCATTTTCAAAAATACCGGAGGCTAACACATTCGGATTTTTGACCAAGAAATGGTCTCCACCAGAAATCCAAGAATGTGATCTATGGCAAGGAAACATATGTGGGGTGAGGTGTATGAGCCTCTAGTCGACGATCAATGGCCACACAACCCCCATTTTTTATGAAAATAGCCATGAGCGACCTTGAAAATAGCCATGAGCGACCTTGAAAATAGCCATGAACGACCATTTTCAATAATACCGAAGGCTAACACGTACGAGTTTTTAACCAAGAAATGGTTTCCACCAGAAATCCAAGAATGTAATCTATGGCAAGGAAACATATGTGGGGTGAGGTTTATGAGCCTCTAGTCGATGATAAATGGCCACACAACCCCCATTTTTTATGAAAATAGCCATGAGCGACCTTGAAAATAGCCATGAGCGACCATTTTCAATAATACTAGAGGCTAACACCTACGGATTTTAGACCAAGAAATGGTCTCCACTAGAAATCCAAGAATGTGATCTATGGCAAGGAAACATATGTGTAGTGAGGTGTATGAGCCTCTAGTCGATGATCAATGGCCACACAACCCCCATTTTTGTCGAAAATAGCCATGAATGACCATTTTCAATAATACCGAAGGCTAACAGCGACCATTTTCAATAATACTAGAGGCTAAGACCTACGGATTTTTGTCCAAGAAATGGTCTCCACCAGAAATCCAAGAATGTGATCTATGGCAAGGAAACATATGTGGGGTGAGGTTTATGAGCCTCTAGTCGATGATAAATGGCCACACAACCCCCATTTTTTATGAGCCTCTGGTCGATGATTAATGGCCACACAACCCCCATTTTTGTCGAAAATAGCCATGAATGACCATTTACAATAATACCGAAGGCTAACACCTACGGATTTTTGACCAAGAAATGGTCTCCACCAGAAATCCAAGAATGTGATCTATGGCACGGAAACATATGTGGGGTGAGGTGTATGAGCCTATGGTCGATGATCAATGGCCACACAACCCCCATTTTGCCGAAAATAGCCATGAATGACCATTTTCAATAATACCGAAGGCTAAGACCTACGAATTTTTGACCAAGAAATGGTCTCCACCAGAAATCCAAGAATGTGATCTATGGCAAGGAAACATATGTGGGGTGAGGTGTATGAGCCTCTGGTCGATGATCAATGGCCACACAACCCCCATTTTTGTCGAAAATAGCCATGAACGACCATTTTCAATAATACCGAAGGCTAACACCTACGGATTTTTGACCAAGAAATGGTCTCCACCAGAAATCCAAGAATGTGATATATGGCAAGGAAACATATGTGGGGTGAGGTGTATGAGCCTCTGGTCGACGATCAATGGCCACACAACCCTAATTTTTGTCGAAAATAGCCATGAACGACCATTTTCAATGACACTGAAGGCTAACACCTACAAATTTTTGACCAAGAAATGGTCTCCACCATAAATCCAAGAATGTGATCTATGGCAAGGAAACATATGTGGGGTGAGGTGTATGAGCCTCTAGTCGACGATCAATGGCCGCACAACCCCCATTTTGCCGAAATTAGCCATGAACGACCATTTTCAAAAATACCAAAGGCTAACACCAACGGATTTTTGACCAAGAAATGGTCTCCACCAGAAATCCAAGAATGTGATCTATGGCAAGGAAACATATGTGGGGTGAGGTGTACGAGCCTCTGGTCGATGATCAATGGCCACAGAACCCCCATTTTGCCGAAAATAGCCATGAATGACCATTTACAATAATACCGAAGGCTAACACCTACGGATTTTTGACCAAGAAATGGTCTCCACCAGAAATCCAAGAATGTGATCTATGGCAAGGAAACATATGTGGGGTGAGGTGTATGAGCCTCTAGTCGATGATCAATGGCCACACAACCCCCATTTTTGTCAAAAATAGCCATGAACGACCATTTTCAATAATACCGAAGGCTAACACCTACGGATTTTTGACCAAGAAATGGTCCATTTTGCCGAAAATAGCCATGAATGACCATTTACAATAATACCGAAGGCTAACACCTACGGATTTTTGACCAAGAAATGGTCTCCACCAGAAATCCAAGAATGTGATCTATGGCAAGGAAACATATGTGGGGTGAGATTTATGAGCCTCTAGTCGATGATAAATGGCCACACAACCCCCATTTTTTTATGAAAATAGCCATGAGCGACCATTTTCAATAATATTAGAGGCTAAGACCTACGGATTTTTGACCAAGAAATGGTCTCCACCAGAAATCCAAGAATGTGATCTACGACAAGGAAACATATGTGGGGTGAGGTGTATGAGCGTCTGGTCGATGATCAATGGCCACACAACCCCCATTTTTGTCGAAAATAGCCATGAACGACCATTTTCAATAATACAGAAGGCTAACACCTACGGATTTTTGACCAAGAAATCGTCTCCACCAGAAATCCAAGAATGTGATCTATGGCAAGGAAACATATGTGTAGTGAGGTGTACGAGCCTCTGGTCAATGATCAATGGCCACACAACCCCCATTTTTGTCGAAAATAGCCATGAACGACCATTTTCAATAATATCGAAGGCTAACACCTACGGATTTTTGACCAAGAAATGGTCTCCACCAGAAATCCAAGAATATTAGAGGCTAAGACCATTTCTTGGTCAAAAATCCGTACGTGTTAGCCTCTAGTATTATTGAAAATGGTCGCTCATGGCTATTTTCAAGGTCGCTCATGGCTATTTTCATAAAAAATGGGGGTTGTGTGGCCTTTGATCATCGACCAGAGGCTCATACACCTCACCCCACATATGTTTCCTTGCCATAGATCACATTCTTGGATTTCTGGTGGAGACCATTTCTTGGTCAAAAATCCGTAGGTCTTAGC
Source organism: Zea mays (assembly GCF_902167145.1). Lineage (NCBI taxonomy): Eukaryota > Viridiplantae > Streptophyta > Magnoliopsida > Poales > Poaceae > Zea > Zea mays. The sequence continues at coordinate 22,272 of NW_023366960.1, read as the reverse complement.
CTCTAGTATTATTGAAAATGGTCACTGTTAGCCTTCGGTATTATTGAAAATGGTCATTCATGGCTATTTTCGACAAAAATGGGGGTTGTGTGGCCATTGATCATCGACCAGAGGCTCATACACCTCACCCCACATATGTTTCCTTGCCATAGATCACATTCTTGGATTTCTGGTGGAGACCATTTCTTGGTCAAAAATCCGTAGGTCTTAGCCTCTAGTATTATTGAAAATGGTCGCTCATGGCTATTTTCGGCAAAAATGGGGGTTGTGTGGCCATTGATCATCGACCAGACGCTCATACACCTCACCCCACATATGTTTCCTTGCCATAGAATGACCATTTACAATAATACCGAAGGCTAACACCTACGGATTTTTGACCAAGAAATGGTCTCCACCAGAAATCCAAGAATGTGATCTATGGCAAGGAAACATATGTGGGGTGTGGTGTATGAGCCTCTGGTCGATGATCAATGGCCACACAACCCCCATTTTTGTCGAAAATAGCCATGAATGACCATTTTCAATAATACCGAAGGCTAACACGTACGAGTTTTTAACCAAGAAATGGTTTCCACCAGAAATCCAAGAATGTGATCTATGGCAAGGAAACATATGTGGGGTGAGGTGTATGAGCGTCTGGTCGATGATCAATGGCCACACAACCCCCATTTTTGTCGAAAATAGCCATGAACGACCTTGAAAATAGCCATGAGCGACCATTTTCAATAATACTAGAGGCCAACACCTATGGATTTTAGACCAAGAAATGGTCTCCACCAGAAATCCAAGAATGTGATCTATGACAAGGAAACATATGTGGGGTGAGGTGTATGAGCGTCTGGTCGATGATCAATGGCCACACAACCCCCATTTTTGTCGAAAATAGCCATGAACGACCATTTTCAATAATACCGAAGGCTAACACCTACGGATTTTTGACCAAGAAATGGTCTCCACCAGAAATCCAAGAATGTGATCTATGGCAAGGAAACATATGTGGGGTGAGGTGTATGAGCCTCTAGTCGATGATCAATGGCCAGACAACCCCCATTTTTGTCGAAAATAGCCATGAATGACCATTTTCAAAAATACCAAAGGCTAACACGTACGGATTTTTGACCAAGAAATGGTCACCACCAGAAATCCAAGAATGTGATCTATGGCAAGGAAACATATGTGGGGTGAGGTGTACGAGCCTCTGGTCGATGATCAATGGCCACACAACCCCCATTTTGCCGAAAATAGCCATGAATGACCATTTTCAATAATACCAAAGGCTAACACGTACGAGTTTTTAACCAAGAAATGGTTTCCACCAGAAATCCAAGAATGTAATCTATGGCAAGGAAACATATGTGGGGTGAGGTTTATGAGCCTCTAGTCGATGATAAATGGCCACACAACCCCCATTTTTTATGAAAATAGCCATGAGCGACCTTGAAAATAGCCATGAGCGACCATTTTCAATAATACTAGAGGCTAACACCTACGGATTTTAGACCAAGGAATGGTCTCCACCAGAAATCCAAGAATGTGATCTATGGCAAGGAAACATATGTGGGGTGAGGTGTATGAGCGTCTGGTCGATGATCAATGGCCACACAACCCCCCTATTTTTGTAGAAAATAGCATGAACGACCATTTTCAATAATACCGAAGGCTAACACCTACGGATTTTTGACCAAGAAATGGTCTCCACCAGAAATCCAAGAATGTGATCTATGGCAAGGAAACATATGTGGGGTGAGGTGTATGAGCCTCTGGTCGATGATCAATGGCCACACAACCCCCATTTTTGTCGAAAATAGCCATGAACGACCATTTTCAATAATATTAGAGGCTAAGACCTACGGATTTTTGACCAAGAAATGGTCTCCACTAGAAATCCAAGAATGTGATCTATGGCAAGGAAACATATGTGGGGTGAGGTGTATGAGCCTCTGGTCGATGATCAATGGCCACACAACCCCCATTTTTGTCGAAAATAGCCATGAACGACCATTTTCAATAATATCGAAGGCTAACACCTACGGATTTTTGACCAAGAAATGGTCTCCACCAGAAATCCAAGAATGTGATCTACGACAAGGAAACATATGTGGGGTGAGGTGTATGAGCCTCTGGTCGACGATCAATGGCCACACAACCCCCATTTTGCCGAAAATAGCCATGAATGACCATTTTCAATAATACCGAAGGCTAACACGTACGAGTTTTTAACCAAGAAATGGTTTCCACCAGAAATCCAAGAATGTAATCTATGGCAAGGAAACATATGTGGGGTGAGGTTTATGAGCCTCTAGTCGATGATAAATGGCCACACAACCCCCATTTTTTATGAAAATAGCCATGAGCGACCATTTTCAATAATACTAGAGGCTAAAACTTACGGATTTTAGACCAAGAAATGGTCTCCACCAGAAATCCAAGAATGTGATCTATGGCAAGGAAACATATGTGGGGTGAGGTGTATGAGCGTCTGGTCGATGATCAATGGCCACACAACCCCCATTTTTTTATGAAAATAGCCATGAGCGACCATTTTCAATAATATTAGAGGCTAAGACCTACGGATTTTTGACCAAGAAATGGTCTCCACCAGAAATCCAAGAATGTGATCTATGGCAAGGAAACATATGTGGGGTGAGGTGTATGAGCCTCTGGTCGATGATCAATGGCCACACAACCTCCATTTTTGTCGAAAATAGCCATGAATGACCATTTACAATAATACCGAAGGCTAACACCTATGGATTTTTGACCAAGAAATGGTCTCCACCAGAAATCCAAGAATGTGATCTATGGAAAGGAAACATATGTGGGGTGAGGTGTATGAGCCTCTGGTCGATGATCAATGGCCACACAACCCCCATTTTTTATGAAAATAGCCATGAACGACCATTTTCAATAATACCGAAGGCTAACACCTACGGATTTTTGACCAAGAAATGGTCTCCACCAGAAATCCAAGAATGTGATCTATGGCAAGGAAACATATGTGGGGTGAGGTGTATGAGCCTCTGGTCGATGATCAATGGCCACACAACCCCCATTTTTGTCGAAAATAGCCATGAACGACCATTTTCAATAATACCGAAGGCTAACACCTACGGATTTTTGACCAAGAAAGAAATCCAAGAATGTGATCTATGGCAAGGAAACATATGTGGGGTGAGGTGTATGAGCGTCTGGCCTCACTACACATATGTTTCCTTGCCATATATCACATTCTTGGATTTATGGTAGAGACCATTTCTTGGTCAAAAATCCGTAGGTGTTAGCCTTCGGTATTATTGAAAATGGTCATTCATGGCTATTTTCGACACAAATGGGGGTTGTGTGGCCATTGATCACCGACCAGAGGCTTGTACACCTCACCCCACATATGTTTCCTTGCCATAGATCACATTCTTGGATTTCTGGTGGAGACCATTTCTTGGTCAAAAATCCGTACGTGTTAGCCTTTGGTATTTTTGAAAATGGTCATTCATGGCTATTTTCGGCAAAATGGAGGTTGTGTGGCCATTGATCATCGACCAGAGGCTCATACACCTCACCCCACATATGTTTCCTTGCCATAGATCACATTCTTGGATTTCTGGTGGAGACCATTTCTTGGTCAAAAATCCGTAGGTCTTAGCCTCTAATATTATTGAAAATGGTCGCTCATGGCTATTTTCAAGGTCGCTCATGGATATTTTCATAAAAAATGGGTGTGGGGTGAGGTGTACGAGCCCCTGGTCGATGATCAATGGCCACACAACCCTAATTTTTGTCGAAAATAGCCATGAACGACCATTTTCAATGACACTGACGGCTAACACCTACGGATTTTTGACCAAGAAATGGTCTCCACCATAAATCCAAGAATGTGATATATGGCAAGGAAACATATGTGTAGTGAGGTGTATGAGCCTCTGGTCGATGATCAATGGCCACACAACCCCCATTTTGCCGAAAATAGCCATGAATGACCATTTTCAATAATACCGAAGGCTAACACGTACGAGTTTTTAACCAAGAAATGGTCTCCACCAGAAATCCAAGAATGTGATCTATGGCAAGGAAACATATGTGGGGTGAGGTGTATGAGCCTCTGGTCAATGATCAATGGCCACACAACCCCCATTTTTGTCGAAAATAGCCATGAACGACCATTTTCAATAATATTAGAGGCTAAGACCTACGGATTTTTGACCAAGAAATGGTCTCCACCAGAAATCCAAGAATGTGATCTATGGCAAGGAAACATATGTGGGGTGAGGTGTATGAGCCTCTGGTCGATGATCAATGGCCACACAACCCCCATTTTTGTCGAAAATAGCCATGAACGACCATTTTCAATAATATCGAAGGCTAACACCTACGGATTTTTGACCAAGAAATGGTCTCCACCAGAAATCCAAGAATGTGATCTACGACAAGGAAACATATGTGGGGTGAGGTGTATGAGCCTCTGGTCGACGATCAATGGCCACACAACCCCCATTTTGCCGAAAATAGCCATGAATGACCATTTTCAATAATACTGAAGGCTAACACGTACGAGTTTTTAACCAAGAAATGGTTTCCACCAGAAATCCAAGAATGTAATCTATGGCAAGGAAACATATGTGGTGTGAGGTTTATGAGCCTCTAGTCGATGATAAATGGCCACACAACCCCCATTTTTTATGAAAATAGCCATGAGCGACCATTTTCAATAATACTAGAGGCTAACACCTACGGATATTAGACCAAGAAATGGTCTCCACCAGAAATCCAAGAATGTGATCTATGGCAAGGAAACATATGTGGGGTGAGGTGTATGAGCGTCTGGTCGATGATCAATGGCCACACAACCCCCATTTTTTTATGAAAATAGCCATGAGCGACCATTTTCAATAATATTAGAGGCTACGACCTACGGATTTTTGACCAAGAAATGGTCTCCACCAGAAATCCAAGAATGTGATCTATGGCAAGGAAACATATGTGGGGTGAGGTGTATGAGCCTCTGGTCGATGATCAATGGCCACACAAGCCCCATTTTTGTCGAAAATAGCCATGAATGACCATTTACAATAATACCGAAGGCTAACACCTACGGATTTTTGACCAAGAAATGGTCTCCACCAGAAATCCAAGAATGTGATATATGGCAAGGAAACATATGTGGGGTGAGGTGTATGAGCCTCTGGTCGATGATCAATGGCCACACAACCCCCATTTTTTATGAAAATAGCCATGAACGACCATTTTCAATAATACCGAAGGCTAACACCTACGGATTTTTGACCAAGAAATGGTCTCCACCAGAAATCCAAGAATGTGATCTATGGCAAGGAAACATATGTGGGGTGAGGTGTATGAGCCTCTGGTCGATGATCAATGGCCACACAACCCCCATTTTTGTCGAAAATAGCCATGAACGACCATTTTCAATAATACCGAAGGCTAACACCTACGGATTTTTGACCAAGAAATGGTCTCCACCAGAAATCCAAGAATGTGATCTATGGCAAGGAAACATATGTGGGGTGAGGTGTATGAGCGTCTGGCCTCACTACACATATGTTTCCTTGCCATATATCACATTCTTGGATTTATGGTAGAGACCATTTCTTGGTCAAAAATCCGTAGGTGTTAGCCTTCGGTATTATTGAAAATGGTCATTCATGGCTATTTTCGACACAAATGGGGGTTGTGTGGCCATTGATCACCGACCAGAGGCTTGTACACCTCACCCCACATATGTTTCCTTGCCATAGATCACATTCTTGGATTTCTGGTGGAGACCATTTCTTGGTCAAAAATCCGTACGTGTTAGCCTTTGGTATTTTTGAAAATGGTCATTCATGGCTATTTTCGGCAAAATGGAGGTTGTGTGGCCATTGATCATCGACCAGAGGCTCATACACCTCACCCCACATATGTTTCCTTGCCATAGATCACATTCTTGGATTTCTGGTGGAGACCATTTCTTGGTCAAAAATCCGTAGGTCTTAGCCTCTAATATTATTGAAAATGGTCGCTCATGGCTATTTTCTAGGTCGCTCATGGATATTTTCATAAAAAATGGGTGTGGGGTGAGGTGTACGAGCCCCTGGTCGATGATCAATGGCCACACAACCCTAATTTTTGTCGAAAATAGCCATGAACGACCATTTTCAATGACACTGACGGCTAACACCTACGGATTTTTGACCAAGAAATGGTCTCCACCATAAATCCAAGAATGTGATCTATGGCAAGGAAACATATGTGTAGTGAGGTGTATGAGCCTCTGGTCGATGATCAATGGCCACACAACCCCCATTTTGCCGAAAATATCCATGAATGACCATTTTCAATAATACCGAAGGCTAACACGTACGAGTTTTTAACCAAGAAATGGTCTCCACCAGAAATCCAAGAATGTGATCTATGGCAAGGAAACAAATGTGGGGTGAGGTGTATGAGCCTATGGTCGATGATCAATGGCCACACAACCCCCATTTCTGTCGAAAATAGCCATGAATGACCATTTACAATAATACCGAACGCTAACACCTACGGATTTTTGACCAAGAAATGGTCCCCACCAGAAATCCAAGAATGTGATCTATGGCATGGAAACATATGTGGGGTGAGGTGTACGAGCCTCTAGTCGATGATCAATGGCCACACAACCCCCACATATGTTTCCTTGCCATAGATCACATTCTTGGATTTCTGGTGGAGACCATTTCTTGGTCAAAAATCCGTAGGTGTTAGCCTTCGGTATTATTGAAAATGGTCGTTCATGGCTATTTTCGGCAAAATGGGGGTTCTGTGGCCATTGATCATCGACCAGAGGCTCGTACACCTCACTACACATATGTTTCCTTGCCATAGATCACATTCTTGGATTTCAGGTGGAGACCATTTCTTGGTCAAAAATCCGTAGGTGTTAGCCTTCGGTATTATTGAAAATGGTCGTTCATGGCTATTTTTGACAAAAATGGGGGTTGTGTGGCCATTGATCATCGACGAGAGGCTCATACACCTCACCCCACATATGTTTCCTTGCCATAGATCACATTCTTGGATTTCTGGTGGAGACCATTTCTTGGTCAAAAATCCGTACGTGTTAGCCTTTGGTATTTTTGAAAATGGTCGTTCATGGCTTGGTCGATGATCAATGGCCACACAACCCCCATTTTTTATGAAAATAGCCATGAGCGACCATTTTCAATAATACTAGAGGCTAAGACCTACGGATTTTTGACCAAGAAATGGTCTCCACCAGAAATCCAAGAATGTGATCTATGGCAAGGAAACATATGTGGGGTGAGGTGTATGAGCCTCTGGTCGATGATCAATTGCCACACAACCCCCATTTTTGTCGAAAATAGCCATGAATGGCCATTTACAATAATACCGAAGGCTAACACCTACGGTTTTTGACCAAGAAATGGTCTCCACCAGAAATCCAAGAATGTGATCTATGGCAAGGAAACATATGTGGGGTGAGGTGTATGAGCCTATGGTCGATGATCAATGGCCACACAATCCCCATTTTTGTCGAAAATAGCCATGAACGACCATTTTCAATAATATCGAAGGCTAACACCTACGAATTTTTGACCAAGAAATGGTCTCCACCAGAAATCAAAGAATGCGATCTACGACAAGGAAACATATGTGGGGTGAGGTGTATGAGCCTCTGGTCGACGATCAATGGCCACACAACCCCCATTTTGCCGAAAATAGCCATGAATGACCATTTTCTATAATACCGAAGGCTAACAGCGACCATTTTCAATAATACTAGAGGCTAAGACCTACGGATTTTTGACCAAGAAATGGTCTCCACCAGAAATCCAAGAATGTAATCTATGGCAAGGAAACATATGTGGGGTGAGGTTTATGAGCCTCTTGTCGATGATAAATGGCCACACAACCCCCATTTTTTATGAAAATAGCCATGAGCGACCTTGAAAATAGCCATGAGCGACCATTTTCAATAATACTAGAGGCTAACACCTACGGATTTTAGACCAAGAAATGGTCTCCACCAGAAATCCAAGAATGTGATCTATGGCAAGGAAACATATGTGGGGTGAGGTGTATGAGCCTCTAGTCGATGATCAATGGCCACACAACCCCCATTTTTGTCGAAAATAGCCATGAATGACCATTTTCAATAATACCGAAGGCTAACACCTACGGATTTTTGACCAAGAAATGGTCTCCACCAGAAATCCAAGAATGTGATCTATGGCAAGGAAACATATGTGGGGTGAGGTGTATGAGCCTCTGGTCGACGATCAATGGCCACACAACCCTAATTTTTGTCAAAAATAGCCATGAACGACCATTTTCAATGACACTGAAGGCTAACACCTACGGATTTTTGACCAAGAAATGGTCTCCACCATAAATCCAAGAATGTGATCTATGGCAAGGAAACATATGTGTAGTGAGGTGTATGAGCCTCTGGTCGAAGATCAATGGCCACACAACCCCCATTTTTGTCGAAAATAGCCATGAATGACCATTTTCAAAAATACCAAAGGCTAACACATTCGGATTTTTGCCCAAGAAATGGTCTCCACCAGAAATCCAAGAATGTGATCTATGGCAAGGAAACATATGTGGGGTGAGGTGTATGAGCCTCTGGTCGATGATCAATGGCCACACAACCCCCATTTTTGTCGAAAATAGCCATGAACGACCATTTTCAATAATATCGAAGGCTAACACCTATGGATTTTTTACCAAGAAATGGTCTCCACCAGAAATCCAAGAATGTGATCTACGACAAGGAAACATATGTGGGGTGAGGTGTATGAGCGTCTGGTCGATGATCAATGGCCACACAACCCCCATTTTTGTCGAAAATAGCCATGAACGACCATTTTCAATAATACCAAAGGCTAACACCTACGGATTTTTGACCAAGAAATGGTCTCCACCAGAAATCCAAGAATGTGATCTATGGCAAGGAAAGGTTGTGTGGCCATTTCTCTTCGACCAGAGGCTCATACACCTCACTACACATATGTTTCCTTGCCATAGATCACATTCTTGGATTTATGGTGGAGAGTATGAGCGTCTGGTCGATGATCAATGGCCACACAACCCCCATTTTTGTCGAAAATAGCCATGAACGACCATTTTCAATAATATCGAAGGCTAACACCTACAGATTTTTTGTCGAAAATAGCCATGAACGACCATTTTCAATAATATCAAAGGCTAACACGTACGAGTTTTTGACCAAGAAATGGTCTCCACCAGAAATCCAAGAATGTGATCTACGACAAGGAAACATATGTGGGGTGAGGTGTATGAGCCTCTGGTCGACGATCAATGGCCACACAACCCCCATTTTGCCGAAAATAGCCATGAATGACCATTTTCAATAATACCGAAGGCTAACACGTACGAGTTTTTAACCAAGAAATGGTTTCCACCAGAAATCCAAGAATGTAATCTATGGCAAGGAAACATATGTGGGGTGAGGTTTATGAGCCTCTAGTCGATGATAAATGGCCACACAACCCCCATTTTTTATGAAAATAGCCATGAGCGACCTTGAAAATAGCCATGAGCGACCATTTTCAATAATACTAGAGGCTAACACCTACGGATTTTAGACCAAGAAATGGTCTCCACCAGAAATCCAAGAATGTGATCTATGGCAAGGAAACATATGTGTAGTGAGGTGTATGAGCCTCTAGTCGATGATCAATGGCCACACAACCCCCATTTTGCCGAAAATAGCCATGAGCGACCATTTTCAATAATATTAGAGGCTAAGACCTACGGATTTTTGACCAAGAAATGGTCTCCACCAGAAATCCAAGAATGTGATCTATGACAAGGAAACATATGTGGGGTGAGGTGTATGAGCCTCTGGTCGAAGATCAATGGCCACACAACCCCCGTTTTTGTTGAAAATAGCCATGAATGACCATTTTCAAAAATACCAAAGGCTAACACATTCGGATTTTTGCCCAAGAAATGGTCTCCACCAGAAATCCAAGAATGTGATCTATGGCAAGGAAACATATGTGGGGTGAGGTGTACGAGCCTCTGGTCGATGATCAATGGCCACACAACCCCCATTTTGCCGAAAATAGCCATGAATGACCATTTTCAATAATACCGAAGGCTAACACGTACGAGTTTTTAACCAAGAAATGGTTTCCACCAGAAATCCAAGAATGTAATCTATGGCAAGGAAACATATGTGGGGTGAGGTTTATGAGCCTCTAGTCGATGATAAATGGCCACACAACCCCCATTTTTTATGAAAATAGCCATGAGCGACCTTGAAAATAGCCATGAGCGACCATTTTCAATAATACTAGAGGCTAACACCTACGGATTTTAGACCAAGAAATGGTCTCCACCAGAAATCCAAGAATGTGATCTATGGCAAGGAAACATATGTGGGGTGAGGTGTATGAGCATCTGGTCGATGATCAATGGCCACACAACCCCCATTTTTGTCGAAAATAGCCATGAACGACCATTTTCAATAATATCGAAGGCTAACACCTACGGATTTTTTACCAAGAAATGGTCTCCACCAGAAATCCAAGAATGTGATCTACGACAAGGAAACATATGTGGGGTGAGGTGTATGAGCGTCTGGTCGATGATCAATGGCCACACAACCCCCATTTTTGTCGAAAATAGCCATGAACGACCATTTTCAATAATACCGAAGGCTAACACCTACGGATTTTTGACCAAGAAATGGTCTCCACCAGAAATCCAAGAATGTGATCTATGGCAAGGAAACATATGTGGGGTGAGGTGTACGAGCCTCTGGTCGATGATCAATGGCCACACAACCCCCATTTTGCCGAAAATAGCCATGAGCGACCATTTTCAATAATATTAGAGGCTAAGACCTACGGATTTTTGACCAAGAAATTGTCTCCACCAGAAATCCAAGAATGTGATCTATGACAAGGAAACATATGTGGGGTGAGGTGTATGAGCCTCTGGTCGACGATCAATGGCCACACAACCCCCATTTTGCCGAAAATAGCCATGAATGACCATTTTCAATAATACCAAAGGCTAACACGTACGAGTTTTTAACCAAGAAATGGTTTCCACCAGAAATCCAAGAATGTAATCTATGGCAAGGAAACATATGTGGGGTGAGGTTTATGAGCCTCTAGTCGATGATAAATGGCCACACAACCCCCATTTTTTATGAAAATAGCCATGAGCGACCTTGAAAATAGCCATGAGCGACCATTTTCAATAATACTAGAGGCTAACACCTACGGATTTTTGACCAAGAAATGGTCTCCACCAGAAATCCAAGAATGTGATCTATGGCAAGGAAACATATGTGGGGTGAGGTGTATGAGCCTCTGGTCGATGATCAATGGCCACACAACCCCCATTTTTGTCGAAAATAGCCATGAACGACCATTTTCAATAATATCGAAGGCTAACACCTACGGATTTTTGACCAAGAAATGGTCTCCACCAGAAATCCAAGAGTGTGATCTACGACAAGGAAACATATGTGGGGTGAGGTGTTTGAGCCTCTGGTCGATGATCAATGGCCACACAACCCCCATTTTTGCCGAAAATAGCCATGAATAACCATTTTCAATAATACCGAAGGCTAACACGTACGGATTTTTGACCAAGAAATGGTCTCCACCAGAAATCCAAGAATGTGATCTATGGCAAGGAAACATATGTGGGGTGAGGTGTATGAGCCTCTGGTCGATGATCAATGGCCACACAACCCCCATTTTTGTCGAAAATAGCCATGAACGACCATTTTCAATAATATCGAAGGCTAACACCTACGGATTTTTGACCAAGAAATGGTCTCCACCAGAAATCCAAGAATGTGATCTATGGCAAGGAAACATATGTGGGGTGAGGTTTATGAGCCTCTAGTCGATGATAAATGGCCACACAACCCCCATTTTTTATGAAAATAGCCATGAGCGACCATTTTCAATAATACTAGAGGCTAACACCTACGGATTTTAGACCAAGAAATGGTCTCCACCAGAAATCCAAGAATGTGATCTATGGCAAGGAAACATATGTGGGGTGAGGTGTACGAGCCTCTGGTCGATGATCAATGGCCACACAACCCCCATTTTTGTCGAAAATAGCCATGAACGACCATTTTCAATAATATCAAAGGCTAACACCTATGGATTTTTGACCAAGAAATGGTCTCCACCATAAATCCAAGAATGTGATCTATGGCAAGGAAACATATGTGGGGTGAGGTGTATGAGCCTCTGGTCGATGATCAATGGCCACACAACCCCCATTTTTGTCGAAAATAGCCATGAACGACCATTTTCAATAATATCGAAGGCTAACACGTACGAGTTTTTAACCAAGAAATGGTTTCCACCAGAAATCCAAGAATGTAATCTCTGGCAAGGAAACATATGTGGGGTGAGGTGTATGAGCCTCTGGTCGATGATAAATGGCCACACAACCCCCATTTTTTATGAAAATAGCCATGAACGACCATTTTCAATAATACCGAAGGCTAACACCTACAGATTTTTGACCAAGAAATGGTCTCCACCAGAAATCCAAGAATGTGATCTATGGCAAGGAAACATATGTGGGGTGAGGTGTATGAGCCTCTGGTCGATGATCAATGGTCACACAACCCCATTTTTGTCGAAAATAGCTAGGAGCAGCAATTTTCAATGACACTGATGGCTAACACCTATGGATTTTTGACCAGAAATGGTCTCCACCAGAAATCCAAGAATGTGGTCTATGGCAAGGAAACATATGTGGGGTGAGGTGTATGAGCCTTTGGTCGATGATCAATGGCCACAAAACCCCCATTTTTGTCGAAAATAGCTATGAACGACCATTTTCAATAATACCGAAGGCTAACACCTACAGATTTTTGACCAAGAAATGGTCTCCACCAGAAATCCAAGAATATGATCTATAGCAAGAAAACGTATGTGGGGTGAAGTGTACGAGCCTCTAGTCAATGATAAATGGCCACACAACCCCCATTTTTGTCGAAAATAGTGATCAACGACCATTTTCAATAATACTGAAGGCTAACACGTATGGATTTTTGACCAAGAAATGGTCTCCACCAAAAATCCAAGAATGTGATCTATGGCAAGAAAACAAACGTGGGGTGAGGTGTATGAGCCTCTGGTCGAAGATCAATGGCCACACAACCCCATTTGTGTCGAAAATAGCCATGAACGACCATTTACAATAATACCGAAGGCTAACAACTACGGATTTTTGACCAAGAGAAGATCTCCACCAGAAATCCAAGAATGTGATCTATGGCAAGGAAACATATGTGGGGTGAGGTGTACGAGCCTCAGATCGATGATCAATGGCCGCACAACCCCCATTTTTGTCGAAAATAGCCATGAACGACCATTTTCAATACTTCCGAAGGCTAACACCTACTGATTTTTGACCAAGAAATCGTCTCCACCAGAAATCCAAGAATATGATCTATGGCAAGGAAACATATTGGGGTGAGGTGTACGAGCCTCTGGTCGATGATCAGTGGCCACACAACCCCCATTTTTTGTCGAAAATAGTGATCAACGACCATTTTCAATAATACTGAAGGCTAACACGTATGGATTTTGCCCAAGAAATGGTCTCCACCAGAAATCCAAGAGTGTGCTCTATGGCAAGGAAACGTATGTGGGGTGAGGTGTATGAGCCTCTGGTCGATGATCAATGGCCACACAACCCCCACTTTTGTCGAAAACAGCCATGAACGACCATTTTCAATAATACCGAAGGCTAACACGTACGGATTTTTGACCAAGAAATGGTCTCCACGAGAAATCCAAGATTGTGATCTATGGCAATTAAACATATGTGGGGTGAGGTGTACGAGCCTCTGGTCGATGTTAAATGGCCACACAACCCCCTTTTTTGTCGAAAATAGCCATGAACGACTATTTTCAATAATACCGAAGGCTAACACCTACGGATTTTTGACCAAGAAATGGTCACCACCAGAAATCCAAGAATGTGGTCTATGGCAAGGAAACACATGTGGGTGAGGTGTATGAGCCTTTGGTCGATTATCAATTGCCACACAACCCTCATTTTTGTCGAAAGTAGCCATGAACGACCATTTTCAATAATACCGAAGGCTAACACCTACGGATTTTTGACCAAGAAATGGTCTCCACCAGAAATCCAAGAATGTGATATATGGCAAGGAAACTTATGTGGGGTGAGGTGTACGATCCTCTGGTCGATGATCAATGGCGACACAACCCCCATTTTTTGTCGAAAATAGCCACGAATGACCATTTTCAATGACACTTAAGGCTAACACCTATGAATTTTTGACCAACAAATGGTCTCCACGAGAAATCCAAGATTATGATCTATGGCAAGAAAACATATGTGGGGTGAAGTGTACGAGCCTCTGGTCGATGATCAATGGCAACACAACCCCCATTTTTGTCGAAAATAGCCATGAACGACCATTTTCAATAATACCGAAGGCTAACACGTACGAGTTTTTGACCAAGAAATGGTCTCCACCAGAAATCCAAGAATGTGATCTATGGCAAGGAAACATATGTGGGGTGAGGTGTACGAGCCTCTGGTCCATGATCAATGGCCACACAACCCCCATTTTTGTCGAAAATAGCCATGAACGACCATTTTCAATAATACCGAAGGCTAACACCTACGGATTTTTGACCAAGAAATGGTCTCCACCAGAAATCCAAGAATGTGATCTATGGCAAGGAAACATATGTGGGGTGAGGTGTACGAGCCTCTGGTCGATGATCAATGGCCACACAACCCCCATTTTGCCGAAAATAGCCATGAGCGACCATTTTCAATAATATTAGAGGCTAAGACCTACGGATTTTTGACCAAGAAATTGTCTCCACCAGAAATCCAAGAATGTGATCTATGACAAGGAAACATATGTGGGGTGAGGTGTATGAGCCTCTGGTCGACGATCAATGGCCACACAACCCCCATTTTGCCGAAAATAGCCATGAATGACCATTTTCAATAATACCAAAGGCTAACACGTACGAGTTTTTAACCAAGAAATGGTTTCCACCAGAAATCCAAGAATGTAATCTATGGCAAGGAAACATATGTGGGGTGAGGTTTATGAGCCTCTAGTCGATGATAAATGGCCACACAACCCCCATTTTTTATGAAAATAGCCATGAGCGACCTTGAAAATAGCCATGAGCGACCATTTTCAATAATACTAGAGGCTAACACCTACGGATTTTTGACCAAGAAATGGTCTCCACCAGAAATCCAAGAATGTGATCTATGGCAAGGAAACATATGTGGGGTGAGGTGTATGAGCCTCTGGTCGATGATCAATGGCCACACAACCCCCATTTTTGTCGAAAATAGCCATGAACGACCATTTTCAATAATATCGAAGGCTAACACCTACGGATTTTTGACCAAGAAATGGTCTCCACCAGAAATCCAAGAGTGTGATCTACGACAAGGAAACATATGTGGGGTGAGGTGTTTGAGCCTCTGGTCGATGATCAATGGCCACACAACCCCCATTTTTGCCGAAAATAGCCATGAATAACCATTTTCAATAATACCGAAGGCTAACACGTACGGATTTTTGACCAAGAAATGGTCTCCACCAGAAATCCAAGAATGTGATCTATGGCAAGGAAACATATGTGGGGTGAGGTGTATGAGCCTCTGGTCGATGATCAATGGCCACACAACCCCCATTTTTGTCGAAAATAGCCATGAACGACCATTTTCAATAATATCGAAGGCTAACACCTACGGATTTTTGACCAAGAAATGGTCTCCACCAGAAATCCAAGAATGTGATCTATGGCAAGGAAACATATGTGGGGTGAGGTTTATGAGCCTCTAGTCGATGATAAATGGCCACACAACCCCCATTTTTTATGAAAATAGCCATGAGCGACCATTTTCAATAATACTAGAGGCTAACACCTACGGATTTTAGACCAAGAAATGGTCTCCACCAGAAATCCAAGAATGTGATCTATGGCAAGGAAACATATGTGGGGTGAGGTGTACGAGCCTCTGGTCGATGATCAATGGCCACACAACCCCCATTTTTGTCGAAAATAGCCATGAACGACCATTTTCAATAATATCAAAGGCTAACACCTATGGATTTTTGACCAAGAAATGGTCTCCACCATAAATCCAAGAATGTGATCTATGGCAAGGAAACATATGTGGGGTGAGGTGTATGAGCCTCTGGTCGATGATCAATGGCCACACAACCCCCATTTTTGTCGAAAATAGCCATGAACGACCATTTTCAATAATATCGAAGGCTAACACGTACGAGTTTTTAACCAAGAAATGGTTTCCACCAGAAATCCAAGAATGTAATCTCTGGCAAGGAAACATATGTGGGGTGAGGTGTATGAGCCTCTGGTCGATGATAAATGGCCACACAACCCCCATTTTTTATGAAAATAGCCATGAACGACCATTTTCAATAATACCGAAGGCTAACACCTACAGATTTTTGACCAAGAAATGGTCTCCACCAGAAATCCAAGAATGTGATCTATGGCAAGGAAACATATGTGGGGTGAGGTGTATGAGCCTCTGGTCGATGATCAATGGTCACACAACCCCATTTTTGTCGAAAATAGCTAGGAGCAGCAATTTTCAATGACACTGATGGCTAACACCTATGGATTTTTGACCAGAAATGGTCTCCACCAGAAATCCAAGAATGTGGTCTATGGCAAGGAAACATATGTGGGGTGAGGTGTATGAGCCTTTGGTCGATGATCAATGGCCACAAAACCCCCATTTTTGTCGAAAATAGCTATGAACGACCATTTTCAATAATACCGAAGGCTAACACCTACAGATTTTTGACCAAGAAATGGTCTCCACCAGAAATCCAAGAATATGATCTATAGCAAGAAAACGTATGTGGGGTGAAGTGTACGAGCCTCTAGTCAATGATAAATGGCCACACAACCCCCATTTTTGTCGAAAATAGTGATCAACGACCATTTTCAATAATACTGAAGGCTAACACGTATGGATTTTTGACCAAGAAATGGTCTCCACCAAAAATCCAAGAATGTGATCTATGGCAAGAAAACAAACGTGGGGTGAGGTGTATGAGCCTCTGGTCGAAGATCAATGGCCACACAACCCCATTTGTGTCGAAAATAGCCATGAACGACCATTTACAATAATACCGAAGGCTAACAACTACGGATTTTTGACCAAGAGAAGATCTCCACCAGAAATCCAAGAATGTGATCTATGGCAAGGAAACATATGTGGGGTGAGGTGTACGAGCCTCAGATCGATGATCAATGGCCGCACAACCCCCATTTTTGTCGAAAATAGCCATGAACGACCATTTTCAATACTTCCGAAGGCTAACACCTACTGATTTTTGACCAAGAAATCGTCTCCACCAGAAATCCAAGAATATGATCTATGGCAAGGAAACATATTGGGGTGAGGTGTACGAGCCTCTGGTCGATGATCAGTGGCCACACAACCCCCATTTTTTGTCGAAAATAGTGATCAACGACCATTTTCAATAATACTGAAGGCTAACACGTATGGATTTTGCCCAAGAAATGGTCTCCACCAGAAATCCAAGAGTGTGCTCTATGGCAAGGAAACGTATGTGGGGTGAGGTGTATGAGCCTCTGGTCGATGATCAATGGCCACACAACCCCCACTTTTGTCGAAAACAGCCATGAACGACCATTTTCAATAATACCGAAGGCTAACACGTACGGATTTTTGACCAAGAAATGGTCTCCACGAGAAATC
This sequence comes from Zea mays, assembly GCF_902167145.1. Lineage (NCBI taxonomy): Eukaryota > Viridiplantae > Streptophyta > Magnoliopsida > Poales > Poaceae > Zea > Zea mays. The sequence continues at coordinate 4,488 of NW_023366960.1, read as the reverse complement.
CAAGATTGTGATCTATGGCAATTAAACATATGTGGGGTGAGGTGTACGAGCCTCTGGTCGATGTTAAATGGCCACACAACCCCCTTTTTTGTCGAAAATAGCCATGAACGACTATTTTCAATAATACCGAAGGCTAACACCTACGGATTTTTGACCAAGAAATGGTCACCACCAGAAATCCAAGAATGTGGTCTATGGCAAGGAAACACATGTGGGTGAGGTGTATGAGCCTTTGGTCGATTATCAATTGCCACACAACCCTCATTTTTGTCGAAAGTAGCCATGAACGACCATTTTCAATAATACCGAAGGCTAACACCTACGGATTTTTGACCAAGAAATGGTCTCCACCAGAAATCCAAGAATGTGATATATGGCAAGGAAACTTATGTGGGGTGAGGTGTACGATCCTCTGGTCGATGATCAATGGCGACACAACCCCCATTTTTTGTCGAAAATAGCCACGAATGACCATTTTCAATGACACTTAAGGCTAACACCTATGAATTTTTGACCAACAAATGGTCTCCACGAGAAATCCAAGATTATGATCTATGGCAAGAAAACATATGTGGGGTGAAGTGTACGAGCCTCTGGTCGATGATCAATGGCAACACAACCCCCATTTTTGTCGAAAATAGCCATGAACGACCATTTTCAATAATACCGAAGGCTAACACGTACGAGTTTTTGACCAAGAAATGGTCTCCACCAGAAATCCAAGAATGTGATCTATGGCAAGGAAACATATGTGGGGTGAGGTGTACGAGCCTCTGGTCCATGATCAATGGCCACACAACCCCCATTTTTGTCGAAAATAGCCATGAACGACCATTTTCAATAATACCGAAGGCTAACACCTACGGATTTTTGACCAAGAAATGGTCTCCACCAGAAATCCAAGAATGTGATCTACGACAAGGAAACATATGTGGGGTGAGGTGTATGAGCGTCTGGTCGATGATCAATGGCCACACAACCCCCATTTTTGTCGAAAATAGCCATGAATGACCATTTACAATAATAACGAAGGCTAACACCTACGGATTTTTGACCAAGAAATGGTCTCCACCAGAAATCCAAGAATGTGATCTATGGCAAGGAAACATATGTGGGGTGAGGTGTATGAGCCTCTGGTCGATGATCAATGGCCACACAACCCCTATTTTTTATGAAAATAGCCATGAGCGACCTTGAAAATAGCCATGAGCGACCATTTTCAATAATACTAGAGGCTAACACGTACGGATTTTTGACCAAGAAATGGTCTCCACCAGAAATCCAAGAATGTGATCTATGGCAAGGAAACATATGTGGGGTGAGGTGTATGAGCCTCTGGTCGATGATCAATGGCCACACAACCCCCATTTTTGTCGAAAATAGCCATGAATGACTATTTTCAATGACACTGAAGGCTAACACCTATGGATTTTTGACCAAGAAATGGTCTCCACCAGAAATCCAAGAATGTGATCTATGGCAAGGAAACATATGTGGGGTGAGGTGTACGAGCCTCTGGTCGATGATCAATGGCCACACAACCCCCATTTTGTCGAAAATAGCCATGAACGACCATTTTCAATAATATCGAAGGCTAACACCTATGGATTTTTGACCAAGAAATGGTCTCCACCATAAATCCAAGAATGTGATCTATGGCAAGGAAACATATGTGGGGTGAGGTGTATGAGCCTCTGGTCGATGATCAATGGCCACACAACCCCCATTTTTGTCGAAAATAGCCATGAACGACCATTTTCAATAATATCGAAGGCTAACACGTACGAGTTTTTAACCAAGAAATGGTTTCCACCAGAAATCCAAGAATGTAATCTATGGCAAGGAAACATATGTGGGGTGAGGTGTATGAGCCTCTGGTCGATGATAAATGGCCACACAACCCCCATTTTTTTATGAAAATAGCCATGAACGACCATTTTCAATAATACCGAAGGCTAACACCTACAGATTTTTGACCAAGAAATGGTCTCCACCAGAAATCCAAGAATGTGATCTATGGCAAGGAAACATATGTGGGGTGAGGTGTATGAGCCTCTGGTCGATGATCAATGGTCACACAACCCCATTTTTGTCGAAAATAGCCAGGAGCAGCAATTTTCAATGACACTGATGGCTAACACCTATGGATTTTTGACCAGAAATGGTCTCCACCAGAAATCCAAGAATGTGGTCTATGGCAAGGAAACATATGTGGGGTGAGGTGTATGCGCCTTTGGTCGATGATCAATGGCCACACAACCCCCATTTTTGTCGAAAATAGCTATGAACGACCATTTTCAATAATACCGAAGGCTAACACCTACAGATTTTTGACCAAGAAATGGTCTCCACCAGAAATCCAAGAATGTGATCTATAGCAAGAAAACGTATGTGGGGTGAAGTGTACGAGCCTCTAGTCAATGATAAATGGCCACACAACCCCCATTTTTGTCGAAAATAGTGATCAACGACCATTTTCAATAATACTGAAGTCTAACACGTATGGATTTTTGACCAAGAAATGGTCTCCACCAAAAATCCAAGAATATGATCTATGGCAAGAAAACAAACGTGGGGTGATGTGTATGAGCCTCTGGTCGAAGATCAATGGCCACACAACCCCATTTGTGTCGAAAATAGCCATGAACGACCATTTACAATAATACCGAAGGCTAACAACTACGTATTTTTGACCAAGAGAAGATCTCCACCAGAAATCCAAGAATGTGATCTATGGCAAGGAAACATATGTGGGGTGAGGTGTACGAGCCTCAGATCGATGATCAATGGCCACACAACCCCCATTTTTGTCGAAAATAGCCATGAACGACCATTTTCAATACTTCCGAAGGCTAACACCTACGGATTTTTGACCAAGAAATCGTCTCCACCAGAAATCCAAGAATATGATATATGGCAAGGAAACATATTGGGGTGAGGTGTACGAGCCTCTGGTCGATGATCAGTGGCCACACAACCCCCATTTTTTGTCGAAAATAGTGATCAACGACCATTTTCAATAATACTGAAGGCTAACACGTATGGATTTTGCCCAAGAAATGGTCTCCAATAGAAATCCAAGAGTGTGCTCTATGGCAAGGAAACGTATGTGGGGTGAGGTGTATGAGCCTCTGGTCGATGATCAATGGCCACACAACCCCCATTTTTGTCGAAAACAGCCATGAACGACCATTTTCAATAATACCGAAGGCTAACACGTACGGATTTTTGACCAAGAAATGGTCTCCACGAGAAATCCAAGATTGTGATCTATGGCAATTAAACATATGTGGGGTGAGGTGTACGAGCCTCTGGTCGATGTTAAATGGCCACACAACCCCCTTTTTTGTCGAAAATAGCCATGAACGACTATTTTCAATAATACCGAAGGCTAACACCTACGGATTTTTGACCAAGAAATGGTCACCACCAGAAATCCAAGAATGTGGTCTATGGCAAGGAAACACATGTGGGTGAGGTGTATGAGCCTTTGGTCGATTATCAATTGCCACACAACCCTCATTTTTGTCGAAAGTAGCCATGAACGACCATTTTCAATAATACCGAAGGCTAACACCTACGGATTTTTGACCAAGAAATGGTCTCCACCAGAAATCCAAGAATGTGATATATGGCAAGGAAACTTATGTGGGGTGAGGTGTACGATCCTCTGGTCGATGATCAATGGCGACACAACCCCCATTTTTTGTCGAAAATAGCCACGAATGACCATTTTCAATGACACTTAAGGCTAACACCTATGAATTTTTGACTAACAAATGGTCTCCACGAGAAATCCAAGATTATGATCTATGGCAAGAAAACATATGTGGGGTGAAGTGTACGAGCCTCTGGTCGATGATCAATGGCAACACAACCCCCATTTTTGTCGAAAATAGCAATGAACGACCATTTTCAATAATACCGAAGGCTAACACGTACGAGTTTTTGACCAAGAAATGGTCTCCACCAGAAATCCAAGAATGTGATCTATGGCAAGGAAACATATGTGGGGTGAGGTGTACGAGCCTCTGGTCGATGATCAATGGCCACACAACCCCCATTTTTGTCGAAAATAGCCATGAACGACCATTTTCAATAATACCGAAGGCTAACACCTACGGATTTTTGACCAAGAAATGGTCTCCACCAGAAATCCAAGAATGTGATCTACGACAAGGAAACATATGTGGGGTGAGGTGTATGAGCGTCTGGTCGATGATCAATGGCCACACAACCCCCATTTTTGTCGAAAATAGCCATGAATGACCATTTACAATAATAACGAAGGCTAACACCTACGGATTTTTGACCAAGAAATGGTCTCCACCAGAAATCCAAGAATGTGATCTATGGCAAGGAAACATATGTGGGGTGAGGTGTATGAGCCTCTGGTCGATGATCAATGGCCACACAACCCCTATTTTTTATGAAAATAGCCATGAGCGACCTTGAAAATAGCCATGAGCGACCATTTTCAATAATACT
>NW_023366959.1:175000-190000 GCF_902167145.1 Zea mays | reverse complement strand
GGTCGTTGTGGTCGGACTCTATTATGGATTTCTGACCACATTCTCCATAGGTCCCTCTTAGATCTTCTTTCTCCAATCTTGGGTTAGGGAAGAAGGAGATATTCGCGACTACTGGCGGTTTCATTATGGGGCAGCTCATGATCTTCATATCGATCTATTATCCACCTCTGCATCTATTCTTTCTTAGCTAAACGGGTGGAAGATCCATCCAATTTGGTTATATCATGGACTCGAAAAACGGATCTGAATGTGACTGAAATGCACGATCTTCACAGGTATCACTTTTCACGATACCTAAACCTAAAAGGTGGAATAGCGATTTTCGAACCATTTCCTATAAGAGAATGGTTTCCATTACTTTGAGAAATGGATTCTATATCAAACTATAGCTATTGCATTAAAGAAGAAAAGAAACTAATAGAAGTCGAAGACGCGGAATGGTAGTGAATAGAGAAAAAGATTCTTCTGATTTTCTTGTTCCTGAAAATATTCGATCCATCTCCTAGACGCCGTAGAGAATTGAGAATTTTCATGTCTTTCAATTCTCGTACTCGTAATTGGAAAGTTACGGAAGGAGATCCATCATTTTGCAATGAAAACAACATAAAAAACTCTGGACAATTTCGAAATCAGACCAAGCGTCTTAATACATATGCAAAAAAATTCATTATTGGCCCACCATTGATTACAAGATTTAGCTTTTATGAATCGCTATTGGTTTGATACGAATAATGGCAGTCGTTTCAGTATGTTAAGGATACAGATGTATCCACAATTCATTTAGAGTTACTTAATAGCCTATTTCTTATACTATATCTCTATCCCGTGAAATTCTCGAGCCCAAAGATGGATGCATATGCTGTGTTTCATTTTGCTAAATGATATCAATTAAATGGTATATCAATTCTATAAATTGGATATAGCAATAAATAAATCAGCAAAATTCTTTTATTTTAGATAGAAGAAATGTTTCTTCTATCTAAAATAAAAGAATGTACCCTTCTATCCAAATCCAATTTGCATCGATAAAATAAATCCAAATTCCAGATTCCAGCAGTAGATGAATAATTGCAAATTTTTGTGTGTACGAGATTAGAATAACTTAAAAATAACTGACATAATTTTTTATTTTTCCTGATCAGAAAAATACATGAAAAAGAAAGGAGGTAGAAAAATTTGTTGATTTATGGTTAAAGAAGAAAAACAAGAAAACAGGGGTTCTGTTGAATTTCAAGTATTCAGTTTCACCAATAAGATACGGAGACTTGCTTCACATTTAGAATTACACAAAAAAGATTTTTCATCGGAAAGAGGTCTACGAAGACTTTTGGGAAAACGTCAACGTTTGCTGGCTTATTTGGCAAAGAAAAATAGAGTACGTTATAAGAAATTAATAAGTCAGTTGGATATTCGGGAGAAGTAATTTAATCGTTCTCATTTTTTTCTTATTTTATTAGTAGTCTTATAGTAGTCTTAGATTTTGCATTTTGATGAGCCTCGTTTTGAGGAATTCATGGAATAATCCATTTTCATGGAATAAAGAATAAGAACAAGGATACATAACATAAAAAAAAGAATAGATAAGACGATATTCGCCCTCCCCCTACATATTTGATTTCTTCTCCTATACAAAAACCAGCAAGACCTACTCCATTGGTAATTCCATCAATGACACCTTTATCAAAAAAATGCGTTAGTTCGGCTAATCTTCTTATACCTAGGATAAAAACCCTAGTATAGAAAAAATCTATATAACCACGATTATATGACCAGCTGTATATCTTTTTTTTTACTTCATCCAAAAAGCTCTTTTTTGGATTCTTTTTTACAAGGGAATTTTGAAAATTCAAATTCTGAAAAAAAGAATAAGCAGATCCATAAAAGATATATGCTATGAATAGACCAAAAATTGCTAAACTTACAGAAGAAATTGCATTAGTGAGAAATTCATATGAATTTATGGAAGAATTAGAATTTTCCTGGAACAAGTTTATTGAAGGAGTTAGCCACTTTGATAATATGGTTAACTCCAATATTCTATTATCTTTTACTCCATTATCAAAATGGATTCCTATGGATCCAATGAACAAAGTAAAAAGTAGTAATATAAGAAGAGGAAATAGCATAGTATTTCCCGTTTCATGAGGATAGACAAAAGTATTTTTAGCCCCAAAGGGAGTACTAAAGGATCCTATCTTATTTCTTGTATTAGCAGGAATTTTTGGTATATTTTGTGAAAAAAAAGAAACTCCACTCTTCATTGTTGATAAAACAAAATCCCTATTGACTCCTTTGGATATACTTTTTCCCCATAAGGATATTGAATACAACGAACCTTCTTTAGTACTACTGTAATTTTGAAAATGAACACGCAAATACCCATCAAAAGTAAGTAAATATATCCGAAACATATAAAATGCAGTTAATCCTGCAGTAAAAGAGGCTATTATTCCAAAAAAGGGTGAATACAACCAACTATTACTAAGGATTTCATCTTTGGACCAGAAGCAAGCAAGAGGTGGAATACCACAAAGAGAAAGTGTACCACATAAAAAAGTAGTTCTTGTAATTGGAACGTATTTTCTTAAACCACCCATAAGAACCATATTCTGACTTTTATCTGGTGAATATCCAACAAGAGGTTCCATTGAATGAATAACGGATCCGGATCCTAAGAACAATAAAGCTTTCGAATAAGCATGAGTGATCAAATGGAATAAAGCAGCTTGATAAGAACCTATACCTAGAGCTAACATCATATAACCCAATTGAGACATTGTAGAATAGGCTAAGCTTCTTTTAAATATCTCTCTGAGCAAGAGCTAAAGTGGCTCCTAAGAAGAGTGTTATTGTACCTATTAAAGAAATGAAACTCATTATCCAGGGTAGGGATATGAAAAGAGGAAGAAGTCTAGCTAGAAGAAAAAATCCCCGCAGCAACATAGTTGCTGCGTGTATAAGAGCCGAAATAGGAGTGGGTCCTTCCATAGCATCAGGTAACCATACGTGAAGAGGAAATTGTGCAGATTTTGCAACTGCACCAAGGAATAATAAAAAAGCACACAAAGTAGTAAGTAAGGAATTAATCCCATTATTAGGAATCCAGTTATTAGCTATTTTGAACAAATCCCGAAACTCCAAAGAACTACCCGTTATCCAAAAAAAACCTAAAATTCCTAATAACAGACCAAAATCCCCTACACGATTAGTTACAAAAGCTTTTTGACAAGCACTCGCTGCAATTGGCCGCGTAAACCAAAAGCCTATCAATAAATAGGGAACACATTCCGACAAGTTCCCAAAAAAATAAATTTGTATCAAATTGGAACTAGTAACCAATCCTAACATGGAAGTATTAAAAAAAACTTATATAAACAAAAAATCTCAAATATCCTTCATCGTGAGACATATAATCGTCACTATAAATAAGAACTAAGATTCCTACAGTAGTAATTAGTATTAACATAATAGACGTAAGGGGTCGACCAAGTATCCAAAATTCTAAGGAAAAATCATTTATTGATGGTCCAAGACCATAGATATTGATAGATAGAACTTCCATTTATTTGTTGAATAGCAGGTGAAGTGAGAATACCATAGCTATCTTAAGAGTAAATACTAGGAAAAGGCCCAATATCCGACGAAGATATTTTTTGTGCTGTAGGAATAAGAAAAAGTCCAAATCCCATTGACATAATAACTGGAAGTGGGAGAAGAGGAATTACCCAGGCATATTGATATGTATGTTCCATAAGAAAAGAAATAGCAATTTTTAGTTTAAATTATAGTTCAATTTTTCTATAAAATAAAATTGTTTCGATTCACCAACCCTATTCTTATCTCTTTCTAAAGGAATTAAAAAAACAAACTAAGAAAAATAAAAAATACTGGAATTATGAATTTTTCTAATTTCTCTCATTAAAATATTCCAAAATTTAGAATGGGTTTAGTTACTAAATTCAAAAGGAATCAAAGATTTCGGTATCTAGTTATTAGTAAAAAAAATATTTATTAAAATACAAAAAAAGATTGAATAATTTTACTTTCTAATCATTTTGTATTTCTTTTTGTTAAAATAAAAGAGCTCTCTTGTTTCGTAATTGATGATTGAATTCCAAAGAAACCTATATTTATAGGGAAATTCTCGAATATTGCTTATTCATATAAAAGGAAATCCTAATGACTAGAATTCTCTAAGTTTTAGAATGTCTTGTTTAAGAGACTAAGTATTTTTTTTTATTGGAATTCAATTATGGAATAGCCTTCTGAACTTAATTACCTATTTGAATTGAATTTTACCTTCTTTTTATCTCCCCCTCTTATATGAGGGCTTATCCCCCATACCCATATATTTATATATGGGTATATTTGATATAGAAATTGGATTTAAATAGAAAATCTTAAAAAACTCTTGTCTTATCCACATTAGACAAAATGAACTAAAGAAGAATTTAGAATTTAAGTATCTTTCAGTATCTTTCAGTATCTAAGTATAAATACTAAGAAAAAACAGAAAGAAGGATTGATTTGTGGCAATAGATGTCTTTCACATACAACTAGAAAAAAGTAATTCCCTTTTTGAATGGCAGTTCCAAAAAACGTACTTCCTGATGTCAAAAAAGCGTATTCGTAAAAATCTTTGGAAAAAAAAGACTTATTTTTCCATAGTACAATCTTATTCTTTAAGCACAATCAAGATCATTTTCTAGGGGCAAACGAGCATCCAAAACCAAAAGGTTTTTTCTGGGCAACAAGCAAACAAATAATAAGATTTTGAAATAATCTGAATTGAACTATCCAAAAGAAATTCCAATTATTTAATATGGAATGAATAATTCGGATTAATTAATAAATGTACTTTTATGTGTCGAATTCCTCGGTAACAATATTCTTAGAACGAATCCCTCCATTTATCATTATATAGAACAAAAGTTTTTGGTATATTGTGTCCTCAGTATTCTTTCCTATCAAAGAACTTTTTTTTATAATAGAATTCTCATAAAAACGAGGATTCTATTATAAAAAGTAGACTATTCTTGCAATAGGACTTACAACCTCCACCTAATCTTATCCAAAATTCCCATATAAATGGGTTTAGGACTGGTACATCATATTAATAAGAGTGTAAAGGCTTTCATTCTATCAATTTTTCTAAATGTACAAAATGCATTTCATTTGTAGTTAATGATGAACTTCTAATGATGAACTTCTAATGTTCCTAAATTCTATAGGCTTTCTCCCAGTCTCGACGATTCACGATAAAATAACTATTATTCTTTTAAGTTAACTATTATTTTAAATTAGCCGCCATGGTGAAATTGGTAGGACACGCTGCTCTTAGGAAGCAGGCTCAAGCATCTCGGTTCGAATCCGAGTGGCGGCATTCTCGAAAAGAATACAATAAATTAGAAAATGGATTCAATTCGAAATTTCCAATTTTGTAATGGGACCTTATCGTTATGCTATTTGCAACTTTAGAACATATACTAACTTCATATCTCTTTCTCACCATTTCAATTGTGATTACGATTCATTTGATAACTTATTAGTTCGTGAACTTAGGGGATTACGTGGATTCGTCAGAAAAAGGAAGATAGCTACTTTTTTCTCTATAACAGGATTTTTAGTCTCTCGTTGGGTTTCTTCGGGACATTTTCCATTAAGTAATTTATATGAGTCATTGATCTTCCTTTCATGGACTCTGTATATTCTTCATACTATCCTAAGATACAGAACTCGAAAAAGATTTAAGCACATACCTACGCCAAGTACTATTTTAACGCAAGGCTTTGCCACGTCGGGTCTTTAACTGAAATGCATCAATCCACAATACTAGTACCTGCTCTACAATCTCAGTGGTTAATGATGCATGTCAGTATGATGTTACTAAGCTATGCAACTCTTTTGTGTGATCCTTATTATCCGCCGCTCTTCTAATCATTAGATTTCGAAAGAATTTCGGATTTCTTTTCACTAAAGAAAAATGTTTTTCTTAAAACATTTTTCTTTAGTGAGATTGAATATTTATATGCAAAAGAAGTGCTTAAAAAACACCTCTTTTCCCGTATTTCCAAATTATTACAAATATCAATTAACTGAGCGTTTGGATTCTTGGAGTTATCGTGTCATTAGTCTAGGGTTTACTCTTTTAACCGTGGGTATTTCTTTGTGGAGCAGTATGGGCCTAATGAGGCATGGGGATCCTATTGGAATTGGGATCCTAAGGAAACTTGGCATTTATTACCTGGACCATATTTGCAATATATTTACATAGTAGAAAAAATCCAAATTGGAAGGGTACGAATCCGCACTTGTAGCCTTCGATAGGATTTCTTATAATTTGGATCTGCTATTTTGGTATCAATCTGTTAGGAATAGGTTTACATAGTTACGGTTCATTTACATTACCATCTAAATAATTACATAACATAAAACCTTCGGTTTTTTTCCTTTTTAGTTTGATTTGAGAACCCTTTGAAAGGACGTTCAAGGGGTTCTCAAAATTCGAGATAGATCTAATTAGACTTTTTTACTTTTTTCTGAATTTTTTATTTTTCCACTCTGGAATATAGAGCGGACTGGTTAAAAAAAGAAAATCCTATTTAGTATAATAATTGGATAATAGAACCTCTACCCTATCAACGGATAGCGAGGAGAACCAAATCTGGATAAATACCAATTCCTATTACTGGTAAAAAGATACAGATTAAAAGAAAGAGTTCTCGTGGTCCAGAATCTACAAAATTTTTGTTTGGAACATGAAATAGCTTGTATCCATAGAACATCTGGCGTAACATAGATAATAAATAAATAGGAGTTAATATCATTCCTATTGCCATTACAAAAGTAATTAGCATTTTTGGCATTAACATAAATTTAGGACTAGTAATTAGTCCAAAAAATACTACTAATTCTGCAACAAAACCGCTCATTCCCGGCAAGGCAAGAGAAGCCATTGAAAAGCTACTAAACATGGTAAAAATTTTTGGCATTGGGATAGATATTCCCCCCAGTTCTTCGAGATAAACAAGACGCATTCTATCACAAGCCGTTCCCCGCCAAGAAAAAAAGTGTAGCACCGATAAATCCATGAGATAATATTTGTAAAATAGCTCCATTTAGTCCAATGTTGGTTATGGAACCAATTCCTATAATTATGAAACCCATGTGAGATACGGAGGAGTAGGCTATTCTTTTTTTGAAATTTCGTTGACCAAGAGAAGTTGAAGCTGCATAGATTATTTGCACCGCTCCTATTATTACCAACCAAGGGGAAAATAGATAATGAGCATGCGGTAACAATTCCATATTGACCCGAATCAATCCGGTATGCTCCCATCTTTAATAGAATTCCGGCTAAAAGCATACATGTACTGTAATGCGCTTCCCCATGGGTATCTGGTAACCACGTATGTAAAGGTATAATCGGCAATTTGACAGCATAAGCAATAAGGAAGCCAAAATACAGTAGTATTTCCAATGTTGTAGGGTATGATTGATTAATCAATCTTTCTAAATCTAATCCGGGTTCATTGGAACCATATAATCCCATACCCAGAACTCCAATTAAGAAAAAAATGGAACCGCCTGCAGTATACAAAATAAACTTGGTAGCTGAATACAGACGCCTCTTTCCCCCCCACATGGATAAAAGTAAGTAACAGGAATTAATTCTAACTCCCACATGATAAAAAAAAGTAAAAGGTCTCGTGAAGAAAATAATCCTATTTGACCGCTATACATTGCTAGCATCAGGAAATAGAATAATTGCGAATTCCGAGTAACCGGCCAAGCCGCTAAAGTAGCTAAAGTAGTGATAAATCCTGTCAATAAAATAGATCCTAATGAAAGTCCATCGATTCCCAATCTCCAGTGGAAATCGAAAACATCTATCCATTTAGAATCCTCCTTTAATTGGATTAAAGGATCCTCCAATTGGAAATGATAACAGAATGCATAAGTCATTAGAAGGAATTCTAATAAACAAATAGCTATAGTATACCACCTAACGATTTTATTTCCTTTATGAGGTAAAAAGAAAATTAATGAACCTGCAAATATCGGCAAAACAACAAGTATTGTTAACCAAGGAAAATAACTCATGATAAAGTAATAAAGACAAGATACGTTTTGACCAGAAAAGCCCATGCTCGATTATTTCGAGCACAGGCTTCTTCGGTAAAGAGGAATCAGACGATTCAAGTGGAGTTTTTTGTAACGTATCAATAAGATAGAGCCATGCTGCGGGTTGTTTCAGGCCCTAAATAAACGCGGACACTTAAAAAATCCGTTGGACAGGCGGATTCGCATCTCTTACAACCCACACAATCTTCGGTTCTCGGCGCGGAAGCAATTTGCTTGGCTTTACATCCATCCCAAGGTATCATTTCTAATACATCTGTTGGGCAAGCTCGTACACATTGAGTGCATCCTATACATGTATCATAAATTTTTACAGAATGTGACATTGGATCTCTAAATTTTCCTTTTCAACATAAAAATTTTCGATCTGGTAAAAATGAAATTAGTACTATATAAATTAGATGTATTGTAGACACCAGACGAAGCAATGGTTTATCCAAACTTTAACAAATAATGCAATATATTTCGTAATCTGTTTGTGAGAAAGCGTGAAAAGAGCCAAGAGACTTGAATTTAAGGCTTCAACAGTTATAATTATACGAATTCTACATACTAATTCGAATTAGCCAATAAATTGGCTATCATCTTTTCAATATAAATTATTGCAATATTCAAATTGCAATATCAATGAATTGCAAAAATGCAATATTCAATAAGTAAAAAACAATACTCTGAAATAACCTACTCAAAAAAAGGATATTATTAAACACTAATAAGAAAATAAGATTAGATTTCTATTCATCTTAATGTTTCTTATTATTATATATGCCCCTTTGTTTAGGGGATTCTATGTCTAATTATTCAAAAAATTGGATTGATTGATACGAGTTGATTTCCTGTTACGATGGATGGAAGAAAGAATGGATAGTCCAATAGCTGCTTCAGCAGCCGCAAGGGCTATAACAAAAATTGCGAAAATGTCTCCTTTTAATTGGCGACTATCAAATAGATCAGAAAATGTTACGAGATTTAGATTAATTGAATTCAGTATAAGTTCAAGACATATTAGAGCTCTAACCATGTTTCGGCTTGTGATCAATCCATAGATACCAATCGAAAATAAATAGACACTCAAAAAAAGTACATGCTCAAACATCATTAACTAACTCCTTATCAATCTCGATTCATTTCAATATGAGGACAAGAATTGAACCGATTCAATTAATTAGAATAGAACAATTACGCAACAAAAGAGAAAGAAGGTATTTGTTGTATTGGCAGTAGATGGGTTTTACTAAATCAAAATTGTGATTCTTTAGTTATTTATTTTATATTTGAAATTCTAAGAATTTTGACTCATTCTAAGTATTTCTTATTGTCGAGCCATAGTAATTGCACCTATTAAAGAAACTAGAAGAATTAGGGAAATGAGTTCAAACGGAAGATAAAAATCGGTTGCTAAATGAATCCCAATTTGTTGAACGTTATTTATGAGACCCTGTTCTACTATTTGGTTTGATCTTGTAGTCCAAAGAATTCCATACCACGACGTATCTGGGATAGTAGTCATTAGTGAAAAAGGAATAGTTATACAAAGGAGTAAAGTAAACCCATCTCCAATAGTCCAATAATTCTTATCTTTAGACCACTCTGAGCCGTTTACAAACATTACAGCAAATATGATCAAGACATTTATGGCTCCCACATAAATAAGAAGTTGTGCGACAGCTACAAAGTAGGAATTTAATAAAAAATAGAATAAGGATATACAAACAAGAACTAATCCCAGCGAAAAGGCAGAATAAATTGGGTTGGTAAGTAATACTACTCCTAGACCTCCTAGTAGAAGACCAAATCCCCCAAATAGCACAAGAATCTCATGTATTGGTCCAGGTAAATCCATTATGGATAAGAAGAAATTTCTAGTATAAAATTTTCATGAACTGACTAAAACTAAAAGATTCAAGGAAGGAAAAAGGTATTAGGATATTTTTTTGTATATACATATAAGTTGTTAAGCAGTAGTTATTCTTTTTTCGTTAGAGTTAGTAAAAATGGATTTTTCTAATAAAAAATCCTAATACCTAGTAATCTGTAATCGTTCTTGAATTCCAAGATTTTTCTTCGTCTATTTTACTTTGAGGCGAATTCCTAATTGTTTGAATTGTGTAATCTCCCATTATGGAGATTGGTAACCGACTCAAAGCAATTTGATTGTAATTCAATTCATGACGATCATAAGTAGAAAGTTCATATTCTTCAGTCATTGATAAACAATTTGTGGGACAGTATTCAACACAGTTACCGCAAAATATACAAACTCCGAAATCAATACTATAATTAAGCAATTGTTTTCTTTTAATATCCTTTTCAAATCTCCAATCCACAAGGGGTAGATCTATCGGGCATACGCGAACACATACTTCACAAGCAATGCATTTATCAAATTCAAAGTGTATTCGCCCCCGGAAACGCTCCGATGTAATTGATTTTTCATAAGGGTAGTGAATCGTTATAGGTAAACGATTTGTGTGGGATAAGGTAATTATGAAACTTTGACCAATGTATCTTGCGGCGCGTATTGTTTGTTGACCATAACTAATGAACCCAGTTAGCATAGGGAACATATTCTAAATCTATATATGAAAAAGGTATGTTTCTTTCTCTTGTTTGAGAGAACTTTTGTGTTGAAAATATTCTTACTGTTATTGTATTCTTATTTATAGTGAAACTAGTTGGGAAGAAGTTGTTAATAAGAGATTGCCCAGAGAAATAGGTAAAAGAAATTTCCATCCAAGATTTAATAACTGATCCATTCTCATCCTGGGTAAAGTCCATCTTATTGTGATAGAAATGAAGAGAAATAAATAAGCTTTAGTTAATGTAATAAAGATACCTATTACCATTTCCAAAATTCCAATTATTTTATTCATTTGGAAAAATCCAAAAAAGGATATATAGGGAATAGAGAAATTCCACCCGCCTAAGTATAGAACAGTTACAAATAAAGAGGAAACTAATAAATTTAGGTAAGAAACAAGATAAAATAAACCATATTTAATACCAGAATATTCGGTTTGATAACCTGCTACTAATTCTTCTTCTGCTTCTGGTAAATCAAAGGGTAATCTTTCACATTCTGCCAAAGAAGAAATTAGAAAAACTAGAAAACCTATAGGCTGACGCCAAAGATTCCATCCAAAAAAACCATATTTGGACTGTGCTTCAACTATATCAACTGTACTTGAACTATTAGATAATCATAGTCGATGATAACATCACAGTTCCCACCGCTATTCCAAAACCGTACATGAAACCTTAGCTTCATACGGCTCCTCTATGATCAGAAAAAAGGAAAGGATTGTTTCGTTTCGGTATCATCCTCTGGGCATAGATAGAATTAGATAAGATAAAATTGATTGGAAAGCCCAAAATTAGACCAAAGCAATTACGTCTGCTAGAATAACAAAAAAGCGCTTCCGAATTGATCTCATCCTTTATATAATATAATTTTGCTTTGTTCGGTAATAACTTAATATTGGAATAAATCACTCGTTATAGCAATTAATAAATGGAAAGAATTTGGCATTAGTTCATGAGGAATTCTGTATGAATAGGGATAAAGGAAGGAAAGAATAAATAAAGATCCTTTTTTGTATTGTATTCCATATCTTTTGTCCTACTCTTCTTTCCCCGGGAGGGGTATACTTAAAAAAAAGAATAAAGGGTTAATTCGTTCTTGATAGCCATTTCCTTAACAAGTGAATGGGAACATACTCTAGACCGGAATCTGAAGAAAGTACTGCTTGATCATTTCCACCAATTTCAAGTCCTTATTATGATTCCTTTTATGAGGAAAAATGTCTAATGATTTAGATTCTCTCATTACTAATCCTGTATGTACTTTAGTGTTCCTAATCCCTCACTAACTTTTGATGGATTGCCTTATGGTTATAAGTTTAAATTATAGTAATAACTCAAAATATTCTAGTAATGGAATTCCATATCGCGAATCCTTTATTCTTGCCCGCTTCAAGATATGATGACTAATCAAACAATCTCAACCTTGGGGTAAAGAGTTTACACTGCTTATGTTTACTTGAACTTTTTTCTTGTACGTAGGAAATGAGATTTTTTACTTTTACTACAAATTAATAAGCTGTTTTGTTTCACTCATATAGCTATCGAGTTTAACTTACCAACGCGAATACAGAATAAGCAAAGGAAGATAAGCATTCAATGTATTTTAGAGGAAAAAGATCCTATTTTAACGAATCACACGTAGAGATATTGCTAGTACACAAAAAGTTAATGGTATTTCATAACTAATAGATTGAGCAGCCGCTCGTAGACCGCCTGAAAAAGAATATTTATTATTTGAGCTATATCCTGCCATGAGAAGACCAATAGGAGCAATACTTGAAATCGCAATCCATAAAAAAACACCAATACTAAGATCAGCTAAAACAAAACGATATCCTAAAGGGATAACTAAAAAACTTAATAAAATGGATATGACTGCTATAGAGGGACCAATGCTAAATAAAGGAATATCTCCTCGGGATGGGAGGATATCCTCTTTTAAAAGTAGTTTAGTTCCATCTGCTATAGCTTGAAGCAGTCCCAGGGGGCCAGCATATTCAGGACCAATACGTTGTTGTATCGATGCGGATATTTCTCTTTCTAACCACACAATTACGAGTACTTCTATTGTGATTCCAGTAGGAGGGCAAAAATGGGTAGAATCCATATAAGTCCGTAGATTTCTTTAAATAATTCCGATTTCGAAAAAGAATTGATAGTTTCTACCTCTACCCTATCTATTATCATTTCAACGATCAACTTCCCCCATAATGATATCTATACTACCTAATATTGTCATGATATCAGCCAATTTCATTTTTTTAACTAGCTGAGGAAGAATTTGCAAATTAATAAAACCCGGTGGACGAATTTTCCATCTCCAGGGGAAAAGACTATCATCTCCTACCAGATAAATTCCTAATTCGCCTTTTGGAGCTTCTACTCTTACATAAAGCTCTTGCTTTGATAATTCAAAATTGGGCGAAGGTTTTTTACCAAGAAATCGATATTCAAAATCATTCCATTCGGGATTCTTTGCTTTCTTAAAGCGTCGGGCTTCTAAATTCTCATAAGGTCCTCCAGGAATTTTCTCTACAGCCTGTTGAATAATTTTTATGGATTCCCTCATTTCACCGACTCGTACTAAATAGCGAGCTAACGAATCTCCTTCTTTTTGCCATTGGACTTTCCAATCGAATTGATTGTAAGACTCATAAGGATCAATTTTACGAAGATCCCATTGTATTCCAGAAGCTCGTAACATTGGTCCCGATAAGCCCCAATTTACAGCTTCTTCTCCGCTAATAAAACCGACTCCTTCAACTCGTTCTAAAAAAATGGGATTCTGTGTAATAAGTTCTTGATATTCAACAACTCCTTGTAAAAAATAATCACAGAAATCTAAACATTTATCCATCCATCCATAAGGGAGATCGGCAGCGACTCCTCCGATGCGAAAGTAATTATGCATCATTCGCATACCTGTAGCAGCTTCAAATAGATCATATATCAATTCTCTCTCTCTAAAAATGTAGAAAAAGGGAGTCTGTGCCCCGAGATCCGCCATAAAGGTCCAAGCCATAACAAATGAGAAGCTATACGGCTCAATTCTAACATAATTACTCTAATATAGCTGGCTCTTTTGGGTATTTGAATATTCTCTAAGAATTCTGGTGCATTTACCGTTATTGCTTCTGTAAACATAGTAGCTAAATAATCCCATCGTGTTACATAAGGCAAGTATTGTATAATACTTCTGTTTTCCGCGATTTTTTCCATTCCTCTGTGTAAATACCCTAATATGGGTTCGCAATCAATAACATCTTCACCATCGAGAGTAACAATCAGTCGAAGAACACCATGCATTGATGGGTGTTGAGGGCCCATATTGACTATCATGAGATCTTTTCTTTTAAGCGATAGACTCATATCCTTGTTCTTATTCTTTATTCCATGAAAATGGATTATTCCATGAATTCCTCAAACGAGGCTCATCAAAATGCAAAATCTAAGACTACTATAAGACTACTAATAAAATAAGAAAAAAATGAGAACGATTAAATTACTTCTCCCGAATATCCAACTGACTTATTAATTTCTTATAACGTACTCTATTTTTCTTTGCCAAATAAGCCAGCAAACGTTGACGTTTTCCAAAAGTCTTCGTAGACCTCTTTCCGATGAAAAATCTTTTTTGTGTAATTCTAAATGTGAAGCAAGTCTCCGTATCTTATTGGTGAAACTGAATACTTGAAATTCAACAGAACCCCTGTTTTCTTGTTTTTCTTCTTTAACCATAAATCAACAAATTTTTCTACCTCCTTTCTTTTTCATGTATTTTTCTGATCAGGAAAAATAAAAAATTATGTTCAGTTATTTTTAAGTTATTCTAATCTCGTACACACAAAAATTTGCAATTATTCATCTACTGCTGGAATCTGGAATTTGGATTTATTTTATCGATGCAAATTGGATTTGGATAGAAGGGTACATTCTTTTATTTTAGATAGAAGAAACATTTCTTCTATCTAAAATAAAAGAATTTTGCTGATTTATTTATTGCTATATCCAATTTATAGAATTGATATACCATTTAATTGATATCATTTAGCAAAATGAAACACAGCATATGCATCCATCTTTGGGCTCGAGAATTTCACGGGATAGAGATATAGTATAAGAAATAGGCTATTAAGTAACTCTAAATGAATTGTGGATACATCTGTATCCTTAACATACTGAAACGACTGCCATTATTCGTATCAAACCAATAGCGATTCATAAAAGCTAAATCTTGTAATCAATGGTGGGCCAATAATGAATTTTTTTGCATAT